>NW_027668883.1:15000-27500 GCF_964194185.1 Rhinolophus hipposideros | reverse complement strand
TTCTAAACCTAACCCTAAACCTAACCCTAACCCTAACCCTAACCCAAACACCAACCCTAACCCTAACCCTAACCCTAACCCTAACACCAACCCTAACCCTAATCCTAACACTAACCCTAACCCTAACAACAACCCTAACCCTAACCCTAGCCCTAATACCAACCCTAACCCTAACCCTAACCCTAACCCTAACCCTATGCCTAACACGAACCCTAACCCTAACCCTAACCCTAACCCTAACACCAACCCTAACCCTAACCCTAACCCTAACCCTAAACGTAACACCAACCCTAACCCTAACCCAAACCCTAACCCTAACACCAACCCTAACCCTAAGCCTAACCCTAACCCTAACACCAACCCTAACCCTAACCCTAACCCTAACTCTAACCCTAACCCTAACCCTAACCCTAACACCAACCCTAACCCTAACCCTAACCCTAAAACCAACCCTAACCCTAACACTAACCCTAACCCTAACCCTAACCCTAACCATAACACCAACCCTAACCCTAATTCTAACCCTAACCCTAACACCAACCCTAACCCTAATCCTAACCCTAACCCTAAACCTAACATCAACCCTAACCCTAACCCTAACCCTAATACCAACCCTAACCCTAACCCTAACCCTAACCCTAACCCTAAGCCTAACACGAACCCTAACCCTAACACCAACCCTAACCCTAATCCTAATCCTAACCCTAACCCTAACCCTAACACTAACCCTAACCCTAACCCTAACCCTAACACCAACCCTAACCCTAACCCTAACCCTAACCCTAACCCTATACCTAACACCAACCCTAAACCTAACCCTAACCCTAACCCTAACACCAACCCTAACCCTAACCCTAACCCTAACACCAACCCTAACCCTTATCCTAACCCTAACCCTAACCCTAACCCTAAAACCAACCCTAACCGTAACCCTAACCCTAACACCAACCCTAACCCTAACCCTAACCCTAACCCTAACACCAACCCTAACCCTAACCCTAACCTTAACCCTAACCCTAACAAGGGCAAGGTTTACTGGTCAGCGACGGACAAGTTCTAGGCCTCGGACTAGAAGGAGGCATGGGCGTTGGTCTAGGGCCCGAGCTAGGGCTAGTGAGAGCGGTAGGCGTAGCGCTGGGGTAGGCATAGGGCAAGGGGTGGGTGTCGAGGTAAACCTCGAGTAGGCCTAGAGCCAGGAGTGGGAGCTGTGGCTAGTGGTAGGTTTGGGGGTGGGCCTATGGGTAGGGGGAGCTGTAGGGCCAGGGTAGTGGTAGGAACAGAGGTAGTGCTAGGCGTAGGCCTAGGGCGAGGGGTAGTGCTCGGGGTAGGATTAGTTGAAGGGCTAGTGGTTGGCAGAGGCCCACGGGCAGTGTTAGGGTTAGGGCTCATGTTAAGCCTAGGACTAGTGGTAGTGGTAGGGGTTGGCCGAGGACTAGGGGTAGGTGGCACGAAATGGCTCCGGGTAGTCCTAGGACTCCGAACGGATGTAGGGCTGGATTAGGGTGTGGCTAATGGTGGGTCCAGGGTGATTTCGTAGGACACGGGTTAGTGCTCTGGCTATTGGTAGGGCAAGGTGTACCGGTTGGCGACGGGCAAGTGCTAGGCTTCGGACTAGAGTGAGCACTGGGCGTTGGTCTAGGGCCCGAGGTAGGGCTAGTGGGAGCGGTAGGCGTAGCGCTGGGGTAGGCAAAGGGCAAGGGGTGGGTGTCGGGGTAAACCTCGAAGTAGGCCTAGGACCAGGAGTAAGAGCTGTGGCTAGGGGTAGGGATGTGGGTGGGCCTATGGGTAGGGGGAGCTGTAGGGACTGGGGTAGGGGTAGGACCAGAGGTAGTGCTAGGCGTAGGCCTAGGGCGAGGGGTAGTGCTCGGGGTAACCTAACCCTAACCCTAACCCTAACCCTAACACTAACCATAACCCTAACCCTAACTCTAACACCAACCCTAACCCTAACCCTAACCCTAACCCTAACCCTATACCTAACACCAACCCTAACCCTAACTTTAACCCTAACACCAACCCTAACCCTAACCCTAACCCTAACCCTAACCCTAACACCAACCCTAACCCTAACCCTAACCCTAACCTTAACACCAACTCTAACCCTAATCCTAACCCTAACCCTAACACCAACCCTAACCAAAACCCTAACCCTAACCCTAACACCAACCCTAACCCTAAACCAAACCCTAACCCTAACCCTATGCCTAACACGAACCCTAACCCTAACCCTAACCCTAAACCTAACCCTAACCCTAACACCAACCCTAACCCTAATCCTAATCCTAACCCTAACCCTAACCCTAACACTAACCCTAACCCTAACCCTAACCCTAACACCAACCCTAACCCTAACCCTAACCCTAACCCTATACCTAACACCAACCCTAACCCTAACCCTAACACCAACCCTAACCCTAACCATAACCCTAACACCAACCCTAAACCTAATCCTAACCCTAACCCTAACCCTAACCCTAACACCAACCCTAACCGTAACCCTAACCCTAACCCTAACCCTAACCCTATGCCTAACACGAATCCTAACCCTAACCCTAACCCTAACCCTAACCCTAACCCTAACCCTAACCCTAACCAATTCTAAACCTAACCCTAAACCTAACCCTAACCCTAACACGAACCCTAACCCTAACCCTAACCCTAACCCTAACTCTAACACCAACCCTAACCCTAACCCTAACCCTAACCCTAACCCTATACCTAACACCAACCCTAACCCTAACTTTAACCCTAACACCAACCCTAACCCTAACCCTAACCCTAACCCTAATCCTAACACCAACCCTAACCCTAACCCTAACCCTAACACCAACCCTAACCAAAACCCTAACCCTAACCCTAACACCAACCCTAACCCTAATCCTAATCCTAACCCTAACCCTAATTCTAACACTAACCCTAACCCTAACCCTAACACCAAGCCTAACTCTAACCCTAACCCTAACCCTAACCCTATACCTAACACCAACCCTAACCCTAACCCTAACCCTAAACCTAACACCAACCCTAACCAAAACCCTAACCCTAACCCTAACACCAACCCTAACCCTAATCCTAATCCTAACCCTAACCCTAACCCTAACACTAACCCTAACCCTAACCCTAACCCTAACCCTAATCCTTACACCAACCCTAACCCTAACCCTAACCCTAAGCCTAACCCTATACCTAACACCAACCCTAACCCTAACCCTAACCCTAACCCTAACACCAACCCTAACACTAACCCTAACCCTAACACCAACCCTAACCCTAATCCTAACACTAACCCTAACCCTAACCCTAACACCAACCCTAACCGTAACCCTAACCGTAACCCTAACCCTATGCCTAACACGAACCCTAACCCTAACCCTAACCCTAACACCAACCCTAACCCTAACCCTAACCCTAACCCTAAACGAACACCAAACCTAACCCGAACCCAAACCCTAACCCTAACACCAACCCTAACCCTAACCCTAACCCTAACCCTAACACCAACCCTAACCCTAACCCTAACCCTAACTCTAACCCTAACCCTAACCTTAACACCAACCCTAACCCTAACCCTAACCCTAACCCTAACCCTAACACCAACCCTAACCCTAACCCTAACCCTAACACCAACCCTAACCCTAACCCTAACCCTAACCCTAACCCTAACTCTAACACCAACCCTAACCCTAACCCTAACCCTAACCCTAACACCAACCCTAACCCTAATCCTAACCCTAACCCTAAAGCTAACATCAACCCTAACCCTAACCCTAACCCTAACCCTAACACCAACCCTAACCCTAACCCTAAACCTAACCCTAACCTTATGTCTAACACGAACCCTAACCCTAAACCTAACCCTAACCCTATCACCAACCCTAACCCTAATCTTAATCCTAACCCTAACCCTAATTCTAACACTAACCCTAACCCTAACCCTAACCCTAACACCAACCCTAATTCTAACCCTAACCCTAACCCTAACACTATACCTAACACCAACCCTAACCCTAACCCTAACCCTAAACCTAACACCAACCCTAACCCTAACCCTAACCCTAACACCAACCCTAACCCTAATCCTAAACCTAACCCTAACCCTAACCCTAACACCAACCCTAACCGTAACCCTAACCCTAACCCTAACATTAACCCTAACACCAACCCTAACCCTAACCCTAACCCTAACCATAACACCAACCCTAACCCTAACCCTAACCCTAAACCCTAATCCTAACCCTAACCCTAACCCTAACCCTAACCCTAACCCTAACAAGGGCAAGGTTTACTGGTCAGCGACGGGCAAGTTCTAGGCCTCGGACTAGAAGGAGGCATGGGCGTTGGTCTAGGGCCCGAGCTAGGGCTAGTGAGAGCGGTAGGCGTAGCGCTGGGGTAGGCATAGGGCAAGGGGTGGGTGTCGAGGTAAACCTCGAGTAGGCCTAGAGCCAGGAGTGGGAGCTGTGGCTAGTGGTAGGGTTGGGGGTGGGCCTATGGGTAGGGGGAGCTGTAGGGCCAGGGTAGTGGTAGGAACAGAGGTAGTGCTAGGCGTAGGCCTAGGGCGAGGGGTAGTGCTCGGGGTAGGGTTAGTTGAAGGGCTAGTGTTTGGCAGAGGCCCACGGGCAGTGTTAGGATTAGGGCTCATGTTAAGCCTAGGACTAGTGGTAGTGGTAGAGGTTGGCCGAGGACTAGGGGTAGGTGTCACGAAATGGCTCCGGGTAGTCCTAGGACTCCGAACGGATGTAGGGCTGGATTAGGGTGTGGCTAATGGTGGGTCCAGGGTGATTTCGTAGGACACGGGTTAGTGCTCTGGCTATTGGTAGGGCAAGGTGTACCGGTTGGCGACGGGCAAGCGCTAGGCTTCGGACTAGAGTGAGCACTGGGCGTTGGTCTAGGGCCAGAGGTAGGGCTAGTGGGAGCAGTAGGCGTAGCGCTGGGGTAGGAAAAGGGCAAGGGGTGGGTGTCGGGGTAAACCTCGAATAGGCCTAGGACCAGGAGTGGGAGCTGTGGCTAGGGGTAGGGATGGGGGTGGGCCTATGGGTAGGGGGAGCTGTAGTGACTGGGGTAGGGGTAGGACCAGAGGTAGTGCTAGGCGTAAGCCTAGGGCGAGGGGTAGAGCTCGGGGTAACCTAACCCTAACCCTAACCCTAACCCTAACACTAAACCTAACCCTAACCCTAACTCTAACACCAACACTAACCCTAACCCTAACCCTAACCCTAACCCTAACCCTATACCTAACACCAACCCTAAACCTAACCCTAACCCTAACCCTAACGCCAACCCTAACCCTAACCCTAACCCTAACCCTAACCTTAACACCAACTCTAACCCTAATCTTAACGCTAACCCTAACCCTAACACCAACCCTAAGCAAAACCCTAACCCTAACCCTAACACCAACCCTAACCCTAACCCTAACCCTAACCCTAACCCTATGCCTAACACGAACCCTAACCCTAACCCTAACCCTAAACCTAACCCTAACCCTAACACCAATCCTAACCCAAATCCTAATCCTAACCCTAACCCTAACCCTAACACTAACCCAAACCCTAACCTAACCCTAACGCCAACCCTAACCCTAACCCTAACCCTAACCCTAACCCTAACACCAACCCTAACCCTAACCCTAACCTTAACACCAACTCTAACCCTAATCCTAACGCTAACCCTAACCCTAACACCAACCCTAACCAAAACCCTAACCCTAACCCTAACACCAACCCTAACCCTAACCCTAACCCTAACCCTAACCCTATGCCTAACACGAACCCTAACCCTAACCCTAACCCTAACCCTATACCTAACACCAACCCTAACCCTAACCCTAACCCTAACCCTAACCCTATACCTAACACCAACCCTAACCCTAACTTTAACCCTAACACCAACCCTAACCCTAACCCTAACCCTAACCCTAACCCTAACACCAACCCTAACCCTAACCCTAACCCTAACCTTAACACCAACTCTAACCCTAATCCTAACCCTAACCCTAACACCAACCCTAACCAAAACCCTAACCCTAACCCTAACACCAACCCTAACCCTAAACCTAACCCTAACCCTAACCCTAACCCTAACACTAACCCTAACCCTAACCCTAACTCTAACACCAACCCTAACCCTAACCCTAACCCTAACCCTAACCCTAACCCTATACCTAACACCAACCCTAAACCTAACCCTAACCCTAACGCCAACCCTAACCCTAACCCTAACCCTAACCCTAACCTTAACACCAACTCTAACCCTAATCCTAACGCTAACCCTAACCCTAACACCAACCCTAACCAAAACCCTAACCCTAACCCTAACACCAACCCTAACCCTAACCCTAACCCTAACCCTAACCCTATGCCTAACACGAACCCTAACCCTAACCCTAACCCTAAACCTAACCCTAACCCTAACACCAACCCTAACCCAAATCCTAATCCCTAACCCTAACCCTAACCCTAACACTAACCCAAACCCTAACCCTAACCCTAACGCCAACCCTAACCCTAACCCTAACCCTAACCCTAACACCAACCCTAACCCTAACCCTAACCTTAACACCAACTCTAACCCTAATCCTAACGCTAACCCTAACCCTAACACCAACCCTAACCAAAACCCTAACCCTAACCCTAACACCAACCCTAACCCTAACCCTAACCCTAACCCTAACCCTATGCCTAACACGAACCCTAACCCTAACCCTAACCCTAAACCTAACCCTAACCCTAACACCAACCCTAAACCAAATCTTAATCCTAACCCTAACCCTAACCCTAACATTAACCCTAACCCTAACCCTAACCCTAACACCAACCCTAACCCTAACCCTAACCCTAACCCTATACCTAACACCAACCCTAACCCTAACCCTAACCCTAATCCTAACCCTAACCCTAACCCTAACCCTAACACCAACCCTAACCGTAACCCTAACCCTAACCCTAACCCTATGCCTAACACGAACCCTAACCCTAACCCTAACCCTAACCCTAACACCAACCCTAACCGTAACCCTAACCCTAACCCTAACATTAAGCCTAACACCAACCCTAACCCTAACCCTAACCCTAAACCTAACACCAACCCTAACCAAAACCCTAACCCTACCCTAACACCAACCCTAACCCTAATCCTAATCCTAACCCTAACCCTAACCCTAACCCTAACACCAACCCTAACCCTAACCCTAACCCTAACCCTAACCCTATACCTAACACCAACCCTAACCCTAACCCTAACCCTAACCCTAACACCAACCCTAACCCTAACCCTAACCCTAACACCAACCCTAACCCTAATCCTAACCCTAACCCTAACCCTAACCCTAACACCAACCCTAACCCTAACCCTAACCCTAACCCTAACACCAACCCTAACCCTAACCCTAACCCTAACACCAACCCTAACCCTAATCCTAACCCTAACCCTAACCCTAACCCTAACACCAACCCTAACCCTAACCCTAACCCTAACCCTAAACGTAACACCAACCCTAACCCTAAACCAAACCCTAACCCTAACACCAACCCTAACCCTAACCCTAACCCTAACCCTAACACCAACCCTAACCCTAACCCTAACCCTAACTCTAACCCTAACCCTAACCCTAACACCAACCCTAACCCTAAACCTAACCCTAACCCTAACACCAACCCTAACCCTAACCCTAACCCTAACACTAACCCTAACCCTAACCCTAACACCAACCCTAACCCTAACCCTAACCCTAACCCTAACACCAACCCTAACCCTAATCCTAACCCTAACCCTAAAGCTAACATCAACCCTAACCCTAACCCTAACCCTAACCCTAACACCAACCCTAACCCTAACCCTAACCCTAACCCTAACCCTATGCCTAACACGAACCCTAACCCTAAACCTAACCCTAACCCTAACACCAACCCTAACCCTAATCCTAATCCTAACCCTAACCCTAACCATAACACTAACCGTAACCCTAACCCTAACCCTATACCTAACACCAACCCTAACCCTAACCCTAACCCTAACCCTAACCCTAACACCAATTCTAAACCTAACCCTAAACCTAACCCTAACCCTAACCCTAACCCAAACACCAACCCTAACCCTAACCCTAACCCTAACCCTAACACCAACCCTAACCCTAATCCTAACACTAACCCTAACCCTAACAACAACCCTAACCCTAACCCTAGCCCTAATACCAACCCTAACCCTAACCCTAACCCTAACCCTAACCCTATGCCTAACACGAACCCTAACCCTAACCCTAACCCTAACCCTAACACCAACCCTAACCCTAACCCTAACCCTAACCCTAAACGTAACACCAACCCTAACCCTAACCCAAACCCTAACCCTAACACCAACCCTAACCCTAAGCCTAACCCTAACCCTAACACCAACCCTAACCCTAACCCTAACCCTAACTCTAACCCTAACCCTAACCCTAACCCTAACACCAACCCTAACCCTAACCCTAACTCTAAAACCAACCCTAACCCTAACACTAACCCTAACCCTAACCCTAACCCTAACCATAACACCAACCCTAACCCTAATTCTAACCCTAACCCTAACACCAACCCTAACCCTAATCCTAACCCTAACCCTAAACCTAACATCAACCCTAACCCTAACCCTAACCCTAATACCAACCCTAACCCTAACCCTAACCCTAACCCTAACCCTAAGCCTAACACGAACCCTAACCCTAAACCTAACCCTAACCCTAACACCAACCCTAACCCTAATCCTAATCCTAACACTAACCCTAACCCTAACACTAACCCTAACCCTAACCCTAACCCTAACACCAACCCTAACCCTAACCCTAACCCTAACCCTAACCCTAACCCTATACCTAACACCAACCCTAAACCTAACCCTAACCCTAACCCTAACACCAACCCTAACCCTAACCCTAACCCTAACACCAACCCTAACCCTTATCCTAACCCTAACCCTAACCCTAACCCTAAAACCAACCCTAACCGTAACCCTAACCCTAACACCAACCCTAACCCTAACCCTAACCCTAACCCTAACACCAACCCTAACCCTAACCCTAACCTTAACCCTAACCCTAACAAGGGCAAGGTTTACTGGTCAGCGACGGACAAGTTCTAGGCCTCGGACTAGAAGGAGGCATGGGCGTTGGTCTAGGGCCCGAGCTAGGGCTAGTGAGAGCGGTAGGCGTAGCGCTGGGGTAGGCATAGGGCAAGGGGTGGGTGTCGAGGTAAACCTCGAGTAGGCCTAGAGCCAGGAGTGGGAGCTGTGGCTAGTGGTAGGTTTGGGGGTGGGCCTATGGGTAGGGGGAGCTGTAGGGCCAGGGTAGTGGTAGGAACAGAGGTAGTGCTAGGCGTAGGCCTAGGGCGAGGGGTAGTGCTCGGGGTAGGATTAGTTGAAGGGCTAGTGGTTGGCAGAGGCCCACGGGCAGTGTTAGGGTTAGGGCTCATGTTAAGCCTAGGACTAGTGGTAGTGGTAGGGGTTGGCCGAGGACTAGGGGTAGGTGGCACGAAATGGCTCCGGGTAGTCCTAGGACTCCGAACGGATGTAGGGCTGGATTAGGGTGTGGCTAATGGTGGGTCCAGGGTGATTTCGTAGGACACGGGTTAGTGCTCTGGCTATTGGTAGGGCAAGGTGTACCGGTTGGCGACGGGCAAGTGCTAGGCTTCGGACTAGAGTGAGCACTGGGCGTTGGTCTAGGGCCCGAGGTAGGGCTAGTGGGAGCGGTAGGCGTAGCGCTGGGGTAGGCAAAGGGCAAGGGGTGGGTGTCGGGGTAACCCTCGAAGTAGGCCTAGGACCAGGAGTAAGAGCTGTGGCTAGGGGTAGGGATGTGGGTGGGCCTATGGGTAGGGGGAGCTGTAGGGACTGGGGTAGGGGTAGGACCAGAGGTAGTGCTAGGCGTAGGCCTAGGGCGAGGGGTAGTGCTCGGGGTAACCTAACCCTAACCCTAACCCTAACCCTAACACTAACCCTAACCCTAACCCTAACTCTAACACCAACCCTAACCCTAACCCTAACCCTAACCCTATACCTAACACCAACCCTAACCCTAACTTTAACCCTAACACAAACCCTAACCCTAACCCTAACCCTAACCCTAACCCTAACACCAACCCTAACCCTAACCCTAACCCTAACCTTAACACCAACTCTAACCCTTATCCTAACCCTAACCCTAACACCAACCCTAACCAAAACCCTAACCCTAACCCTAACACCAACCCTAACCCTAAACCAAACCCTAACCCTAACCCTATGCCTAACACGAACCCTAACCCTAACCCTAACCCTAAACCTAACCCTAACCCTAACACCAACCCTAACCCTAATCCTAATCCTAACCCTAACCCTAACCCTAACACTAACCCTAACTCTAACCCTAACCCTAACACCAACCCTAACCCTAACCCTAACCCTAACCCTATACCTAACACCAACCCTAACCCTAACCCTAACACCAACCCTAACCCTAACCATAACCCTAACACCAACCCTAAACCTAATCCTAACCCTAACCCTAACCCTAACCCTAACACCAACCCTAACCGTAACCCTAACCCTAACCCTAACCCTAACCCTATGCCTAACACGAATCCTAACCCTAACCCTAACCCTAACCCTAACCCTAACCCTAACCCTAACCAATTCTAAACCTAACCCTAAACCTAACCCTAACCCTAACACGAACCCTAACCCTAACCCTAACCCTAACCCTAACTCTAACACCAACCCTAACCCTAACCCTAACCCTAACCCTAACCCTATACCTAACACCAACCCTAACCCTAACTTTAACCCTAACACCAACCCTAACCCTAACCCTAACCCTAACCCTAATCCTAACACCAACCCTAACCCTAACCCTAACCCTAACAACAACCCTAACCAAAACCCTAACCCTAACCCTAACACCAACCCTAACCCTAATCCTAATCCTAACCCTAACCCTAATTCTAACACTAACCCTAACCCTAACCCTAACACCAAGCCTAACCCTAACCCTAACCCTAACCCTAACCCTATACCTAACACCAACCCTAACCCTAACCCTAACCCTAAACCTAACACCAACCCTAACCAAAACCCTAACCCTAACCCTAACACCAACCCTAACCCTAATCCTAATCCTAACCCTAACCCTAACCCTAACACTAACCCTAACCCTAACCCTAACCCTAACCCTAATCCTTACACCAACCCTAACCCTAACCCTAACCCTAACCCTAACCCTATACGTAACACCAACCCTAACCCTAACCCTAACCCTAACCCTAACACCAACCCTAACACTAACCCTAACCCTAACACCAACCCTAACCCTAATCCTAACCCTAACCCTAACCCTAACCCTAACACCAACCCTAACCGTAACCCTAACCCTAACCCTAACCCTATGCCTAACACGAACCCTAACCCTAACCCTAACCCTAACACCAACCCTAACCCTAACCCTAACCCTAACCCTAAACGAACACCAAACCTAACCCTAACCCAAACCCTAACCCTAACACCAACCCTAACCCTAACCCTAACCCTAACCCTAACACCAACCCTAACCCTAACCCTAACCCTAACTCTAACCCTAACCCTAACCTTAACACCAACCCTAACCCTAACCCTAACCCTAACCCTAACACCAACCCTAACCCTAACCCTAACCCTAACACCAACCCTAACCCTAACCCTAACCCTAACCCTAACCCTAACTCTAACACCAACCCTAACCCTAACCCTAACCCTAACCCTAACACCAACCCTAACCCTAATCCTAACCCTAACCCTAAAGCTAACATCAACCCTAACCCTAACCCTAACCCTAACCCTAACACCAACCCTAACCCTAACCCTAAACCTAACCCTAACCTTATGTCTAACACGAACCCTAACCCTAAACCTAACCCTAACCCTATCACCAACCCTAACCCTAATCTTAATCCTAACCCTAACCCTAATTCTAACACTAACCCTAACCCTAACCCTAACCCTAACACCAACCCTAATTCTAACCCTAACCCTAACCCTAACACTATACCTAACACCAACCCTAACCCTAACCCTAACCCTAAACCTAACACCAACCCTAACCCTAACCCTAACCCTAACACCAACCCTAACCCTAATCCTAAACCTAACCCTAACCCTAACCCTAACACCAACCCTAACCGTAACCCTAACCCTAACCCTAACATTAACCCTAACACCAACCCTAACCCTAACCCTAACCCTAACCATAACACCAACCCTAACCCTAACCCTAACCCTAAACCCTAATCCTAACCCTAACCCTAACCCTAACCCTAACCCTAACCCTAACAAGGGCAAGGTTTACTGGTCAGCGACGGGCAAGTTCTAGGCCTCGGACTAGAAGGAGGCATGGGCGTTGGTCTAGGGCCCGAGCTAGGGCTAGTGAGAGCGGTAGGCGTAGCGCTGGGGTAGGCATAGGGCAAGGGGTGGGTGTCGAGGTAAACCTCGAGTAGGCCTAGAGCCAGGAGTGGGAGCTGTGGCTA
>NW_027668883.1:0-10000 GCF_964194185.1 Rhinolophus hipposideros | reverse complement strand
CTAACCCTAACCCTAACCCTAACTCTAACACCAACCCTAACCCTAACCCTAACCCTAACCCTAACCCTATACCTAACACCAACCCTAACCCTAACCCTAACCCTAACCCTAACCCTAACCCTATACCTAACACCAACCCTAACCCTAACTTTAACCCTAACACCAACCCTAACCCTAACCCTAACCCTAACCCTAACCCTAACACCAACCCTAACCCTAACCCTAACCCTAACCTTAACACCAACTCTAACCCTAATCCTAACCCTAACCCTAACACCAACCCTAACCAAAACCCTAACCCTAACCCTAACACCAACCCTAACCCTAAACCTAACCCTAACCCTAACCCTAACCCTAACACTAAACCTAACCCTAACCCTAACTCTAACACCAACCCTAACCCTAACCCTAACCCTAACCCTAACCCTAACCCTATACCTAACACCAACCCTAAACCTAACCCTAACCCTAACGCCAACCCTAACCCTAACCCTAACCCTAACCCTAACCTTAACACCAACTCTAACCCTAATCCTAACGCTAACCCTAACCCTAACACCAACCCTAACCAAAACCCTAACCCTAACCCTAACACCAACCCTAACCCTAACCCTAACCCTAACCCTAACCCTATGCCTAACACGAACCCTAACCCTAACCCTAACCCTAAACCTAACCCTAACCCTAACACCAACCCTAACCCAAATCCTAATCCTAACCCTAACCCTAACCCTAACACTAACCCAAACCCTAACCCTAACCCTAACGCCAACCCTAACCCTAACCCTAACCCTAACCCTAACCCTAACCCTAACACCAACCCTAACCCTAACCCTAACCCTAACCCTAAACGTAACACCAACCCTAACCCTAACCCAAACCCTAACCCTAACACCAACCCTAACCCTAACCCTAACACTAACCCTAACACCAACCCTAACCGTAACCCTAACCCTATCTCTAACCCTAACCCTAACCCTAACACCAACCCTAACCCTAACCCTAACCCTAAAACCAACCCTAACCCTAACCCTAACCCTAACACTAACCCTAACCCTAACCCTAACCATAACACCAACCCTAACCCTAATTCTAACCCTAACCCTAACACCAACCCTAACCCTAATCCTAACCCTAACCCTAAACCTAACATCAACCCTAACCCTAACCCTAACCCTAACCCTAATACCAACCCTAACCCTAACCCTAACCCTAACCCTAACCCTAACCCTATGCCTAACACGAACCCTAACCCTAAACCTAACCCTAACCCTAACACCAACCCTAACCCTAATCCTAATCCTAACCCTAACCCTAACCCTAACACTAACCCTAACCCTAACCCTAACCCTAACACCAACCCTAACCCTAACCCTAACCCTAACCCTAACCCTATACCTAACACCAACCCTAACCCTAACCCTAACCCTAACCCTAACACCAACCCTAACCCTAACCCTAACCCTAACACCAACCCTAACCCTTATCCTAACCCTAACCCTAACCCTAACCCCAACACCAAACCTAACTGTAACCCTAACCCTAACACCAACCCTAACCCTAACCCTAACCCTAACCCTAACACCAACCCTAACCCTAACCCTAACCCTAACCCTAAACCCTAATCCTAACCCTAACCCTAACCCTAACCTTAACCCTAACCCTAACAAGGGCAAGGTTTACTGGTCAGCGACGGACAAGTTCTAGGCCTCGGACTAGAAGGAGGCATGGGCGTTGGTCTAGGGCCCGAGCTAGGGCTAGTGAGAGCGGTAGGCGTAGCGCTGGGGTAGGCATAGGGCAAGGGGTGGGTGTCGAGGTAAACCTCGAGTAGGCCTAGAGCCAGGAGTGGGAGCTGTGGCTAGTGGTAGGGTTGGGGGTGGGCCTATGGGTAGGGGGAGCTGTAGGGCCAGGGTAGTGGTAGGAACAGAGGTAGTGCTAGGCGTAGGCCTAGGGCGAGGGGTAGTGCTCGGGGTAGGGTTAGTTGAAGGGCTAGTGGTTGGCAGAGGCCCACGGGCAGTGTTAGGGTTAGGGCTCATGTTAAGCCTAGGACTAGTGGTAGTGGTAGGGGTTGGCCGAGGACTAGGGGTAGGTGGCACGAAATGGCTCCGCGTAGTCCTAGGACTCCGAACGGATGTAGGGCTGGATTAGGGTGTGGCTAATGGTGGGTCCAGGGTGATTTCGTAGGACACGGGTTAGTGCTCTGGCTATTGGTAGGGCAAGGTGTACCGGTTGGCGACGGGCAAGTGCTAGGCTTCGGACTAGAGTGAGCACTGGGCGTTGGTCTAGGGCCCGAGGTAGGGCTAGTGGGAGCGGTAGGCGTAGCGCTGGGGTAGGCAAAGGGCAAGGGGTGGGTGTCGGGGTAAACCTCGAAGTAGGCCTAGGACCAGGAGTAAGAGCTGTGGCTAGGGGTAGGGATGGGGGTGGGCCTATGGGTAGGGGGAGCTGTAGGGACTGGGGTAGGGGTAGGACCAGAGGTAGTGCTAGGCGTAGGCCTAGGGCGAGGGGTAGTGCTCGGGGTAACCTAACCCTAACCCTAACCCTAACCCTAACACTAACCCTAACCCTAACCCTAACTCTAACACCAACCCTAACCCTAACCCTAACCCTAACCCTATACCTAACACCAACCCTAACCCTAACCCTAACCCTAACCCTAACCCTATACCTAACACCAACCCTAACCCTAACTTTAACCCTAACACCAACCCTAACCCTAACCCTAACCCTAACCCTAACCCTAACACCAACCCTAACCCTAACCCTAACCCTAACCTTAACACCAACTCTAACCCTAATCCTAACCCTAACCCTAACACCAACCCTAACCAAAACCCTAACCCTAACCCTAACACCAACCCTAACCCTAAACCTAACCCTAACCCTAACCCTAACCCTAACACTAAACCTAACCCTAACCCTAACTCTAACACCAACCCTAACCCTAACCCTAACCCTAACCCTAACCCTAACCCTATACCTAACACCAACCCTAAACCTAACCCTAACCCTAACGCCAACCCTAACCCTAACCCTAACCCTAACCCTAACCTTAACACCAACTCTAACCCTAATCCTAACGCTAACCCTAACCCTAACACCAACCCTAACCAAAACCCTAACCCTAACCCTAACACCAACCCTAACCCTAACCCTAACCCTAACCCTATGCCTAACACGAACCCTAACCCTAACCCTAACCCTAAACCTAACCCTAACCCTAACACCAACCCTAACCCAAATCCTAATCCTAACCCTAACCCTAACCCTAACACTAACCCAAACCCTAACCCTAACCCTAACGCCAACCCTAACCCTAACCCTAACCCTAACCCTAACCCTAACACCAACCCTAACCCTAACCCTAACCTTAACACCAACTCTAACCCTAATCCTAACGCTAACCCTAACCCTAACACCAACCCTAACCAAAACCCTAACCCTAACCCTAACACCAACCCTAACCCTAACCCTAACCCTAACCCTAACCCTATGCCTAACACGAACCCTAACCCTAACCCTAACCCTAAACCTAACCCTAACCCTAACACCAACCCTAACCCAAATCTTAATCCTAACCCTAACCCTAACCCTAACATTAACCCTAACCCTAACCCTAACCCTAACACCAACCCTAAACCTAACCCTAACCCTAACCCTAACCCTATACCTAACACCAACCCTAACCCTAACCCTAACCCTAATCCTAACCCTAACCCTAACCCTAACCCTAACACCAACCCTAACCGTAACCCTAACCCTAACCCTAACCCTAACCCTAACCCTATGCCTAACACGAACCCTAACCCTAACCCTAACCCTAACCCTAACACCAACCCTAACCCTAACCCTAACCCTAACCCTAAACGTAACACCAACCCTAACCCTAACCCAAACCCTAACTCTAACACCAACCCTAACCCTAACCCTAACCCTAACCCTAACCCTAACCCTATGCCTAACACGAACCCTAACCCTAACCCTAACCCTAACCCTAACACCAACCCTAACCCTAACCCTAACCCTAACCCTAAACGTAACACCAACCCTAACCCTAACCCAAACCCTAACCCTAACACCAAGCCTAACCCTAACCCTAACCCTAACCCTAACACCAACCCTAACCCTAACCCTAACCCTAACTCTAACCCTAACCCTAACCCTAACACCAACCCTAACCCAAACCCTAACCCTAAAACCAACCCTAACCCTAACCCTAACCCTAACACTAACCCTAACCCTAACCCTAACCATAACACCAACCCTAACCCTAATTCTAACCCTAACCCTAACACCAACCCTAACCCTAATCCTAACCCTAACCCTAAACCTAACATCAACCCTAAACCTAACCCTAACCCTAAGCCTAATACCAACCCTAACCCTAACCCTAACCCTAACCCTAACCCTATGCCTAACACGAACCCTAACCCTAAACCTAACCCTAACCCTAACACCAACCCTAACCCTAATCCTAATCCTAACCCTAACCCAACCCTAACACTAACCCTAACCCTAACCCTAACCCTAACACCAACCCTAACCCTAACCCTAACCCTAACCCTAACCCTATACCTAACACCAACCCTAACCCTAACTCTAACCCTAACCCTAACACCAACCCTAACCCTAACCCTAACCCTAACACCAACCCTAACCCTTATCCTAACCCTAACCCTAACCCTAACCCTAACACCAAACCTAACCGTAACCCTAACCCTAACACCAACCCTAACCCTAACCCTAACCCTAACCCTAACACCAACCCTAACCCTAACCCTAACCCTAAACCCTAATCCTAACCCTAACCCTAACCCTAACCTTAACCCTAACCCTAACAAGGGCAAGGTTTACTGGTCAGCGACGGACAAGTTGTAGGCCTCGGACTAGAAGGAGGCATGGGCGTTGGTCTAGGGCCCGAGCTAGGGCTAGTGAGAGCGGTAGGCGTAGCGCTGGGGTAGGCATAGGGCAAGGGGTGGGTGTCGAGGTAAACCTCGAGTAGGCCTAGAGCCAGGAGTGGGAGCTGTGGCTAGTGGTAGGGTTGGGGGTGGGCCTATGGGTAGGGGGAGCTGTAGGGCCAGGGTAGTCGTAGGAACAGAGGTAGTGCTAGGCGTAGGCCTAGGGCGAGGGGTAGTGCTCGGGGTAGGGTTAGTTGAAGGGCTAGTGGTTGGCAGAGGCCCACGGGCAGTGTTAGGGTTAGGGCTCATGTTAAGCCTAGGACTAGTGGTAGTGGTAGGGGTTGGCCGAGGACTAGGGGTAGGTGGCACGAAATGGCTCCGGGTAGTCCTAGGACTCCGAACGGATGTAGGGCTGGATTAGGGTGTGGCTAATGGTGGGTCCAGGGTGATTTCGTAGGACACGGGTTAGTGCTCTGGCTATTGGTAGGGCAAGGTGTACCGGTTGGCGACGGGCAAGTGCTAGGCTTCGGACTAGAGTGAGCACTGGGCGTTGGTCTAGGGCCCGAGGTAGGGCTAGTGGGAGCGGTAGGCGTAGCGCTGGGGTAGGCAAAGGGTAAGGGGTGGGTGTCGTGGTAAACCTCGAAGTAGGCCTAGGACCAGGAGTAAGAGCTGTGGCTAGGGGTAGGGATGGGGGTGGGCCTATGGGTAGGGGGAGCTGTAGGGACTGGGGTAGGGGTAGGACCAGAGGTAGTGCTAGGCGTAGGCCTAGGGCGAGGGGTAGTGCTCGGGGTAACCTAACCCTAACCCTAACCCTAACCCTAACACTAACCCTAACCCTAACCCTAACTCTAACACCAACCCTAACCCTAACCCTAACCCTAACCCTAACCCTATACCTAACACCAACCCTAACCCTAACCCTAACCCTAACCCTAACCCTATACCTAACACCAACCCTAACCCTAACTTTAACCCTAACACCAACCCTAACCCTAACCCTAACCCTAACCCTAACCCTAACACCAACCCTAACCCTAACCCTAACCCTAACCTTAACACCAACTCTAACCCTAATCCTAACCCTAACCCTAACACCAACCCTAACCAAAACCCTAACCCTAACCCTAACACCAACCCTAACCCTAAACCTAACCCTAACCCTAACCCTAACCCTAACACTAAACCTAACCCTAACCCTAACTCTAACACCAACCCTAACCCTAACCCTAACCCTAACCCTAACCCTAACCCTATCCCTAACACCAACCCTAAACCTAACCCTAACCCTAACGCCAACCCTAACCCTAACCCTAACCCTAACCCTAACCTTAACACCAACTCTAACCCTAATCCTAACGCTAACCCTAACCCTAACACCAACCCTAACCAAAACCCTAACCCTAACCCTAACACCAACCCTAACCCTAACCCTAACCCTAACCCTAACCCTATGCCTAACACGAACCCTAACCCTAACCCCTAACCCTAAACCTAACCCTAACCCTAACACCAACCCTAACCCAAATCCTAATCCTAACCCTAACCCTAACCCTAACACTAACCCAAACCCTAACCCTAACCCTAACGCCAACCCTAACCCTAACCCTAACCCTAACCCTAACCCTAACCCTAACACCAACCCTAACCCTAACCCTAACCCTAACCCTAAACGTAACACCAACCCTAACCCTAACCCAAACCCTAACCCTAACACCAACCCTAACCCTAACCCTAACACTAACCCTAACACCAACCCTAACCGTAACCCTAACCCTATCTCTAACCCTAACCCTAACCCTAACACCAACCCTAACCCTAACCCTAACCCTAAAACCAACCCTAACCCTAACCCTAACCCTAACCCTAACCATAACACCAACCCTAACCCTAATTCTAACCCTAACCCTAACACCAACCCTAACCCTAATCCTAACCCTAACCCTAAACCTAACATCAACCCTAACCCTAACCCTAACCCTAACCCTAATACCAACCCTAACCCTAACCCTAACCCTAACCCTATGCCTAACACGAACCCTAACCCTAAACCTAACCCTAACCCTAACACCAACCCTAACCCTAATCCTAATCCTAACCCTAACCCTAACCCTAACACTAACCCTAACCCTAACCCTAACCCTAACACCAACCCTAACCCTAACCCTAACCCTAACCCTAACCCTATACCTAACACCAACCCTAACCCTAACCCTAACCCTAACCCTAACACCAACCCTAACCCTAACCCTAACCCTAACACCAACCCTAACCCTTATCCTAACCCTAACCCTAACCCTAACCCCAACACCAAACCTAACTGTAACCCTAACCCTAACACCAACCCTAACCCTAACCCTAACCCTAACCCTAACACCAACCCTAACCCTAACCCTAACCCTAACCCTAAACCCTAATCCTAACCCTAACCCTAACCCTAACCTTAACCCTAACCCTAACAAGGGCAAGGTTTACTGGTCAGCGACGGACAAGTTCTAGGCCTCGGACTAGAAGGAGGCATGGGCGTTGGTCTAGGGCCCGAGCTAGGGCTAGTGAGAGCGGTAGGCGTAGCGCTGGGGTAGGCATAGGGCAAGGGGTGGGTGTCGAGGTAAACCTCGAGTAGGCCTAGAGCCAGGAGTGGGAGCTGTGGCTAGTGGTAGGGTTGGGGGTGGGCCTATGGGTAGGGGGAGCTGTAGGGCCAGGGTAGTGGTAGGAACAGAGGTAGTGCTAGGCGTAGGCCTAGGGCGAGGGGTAGTGCTCGGGGTAGGGTTAGTTGAAGGGCTAGTGGTTGGCAGAGGCCCACGGGCAGTGTTAGGGTTAGGGCTCATGTTAAGCCTAGGACTAGTGGTAGTGGTAGGGGTTGGCCGAGGACTAGGGGTAGGTGGCACGAAATGGCTCCGCGTAGTCCTAGGACTCCGAACGGATGTAGGGCTGGATTAGGGTGTGGCTAATGGTGGGTCCAGGGTGATTTCGTAGGACACGGGTTAGTGCTCTGGCTATTGGTAGGGCAAGGTGTACCGGTTGGCGACGGGCAAGTGCTAGGCTTCGGACTAGAGTGAGCACTGGGCGTTGGTCTAGGGCCCGAGGTAGGGCTAGTGGGAGCGGTAGGCGTAGCGCTGGGGTAGGCAAAGGGCAAGGGGTGGGTGTCGGGGTAAACCTTGAAGTAGGCCTAGGACCAGGAGTAAGAGCTGTGGCTAGGGGTAGGGATGGGGGTGGGCCTATGGGTAGGGGGAGCTGTAGGGACTGGGGTAGGGGTAGGACCAGAGGTAGTGCTAGGCGTAGGCCTAGGGCGAGGGGTAGTGCTCGGGGTAACCTAACCCTAACCCTAACCCTAACCCTAACACTAACCCTAACCCTAACCCTAACTCTAACACCAACCCTAACCCTAACCCTAACCCTAACCCTATACCTAACACCAACCCTAACCCTAACCCTAACCCTAACCCTAACCCTATACCTAACACCAACCCTAACCCTAACTTTAACCCTAACACCAACCCTAACCCTAACCCTAACCCTAACCCTAACCCTAACACCAACCCTAACCCTAACCCTAACCCTAACCTTAACACCAACTCTAACCCTAATCCTAACCCTAACCCTAACACCAACCCTAACCAAAACCCTAACCCTAACCCTAACACCAACCCTAACCCTAAACCTAACCCTAACCCTAACCCTAACCCTAACACTAAACCTAACCCTAACCCTAACTCTAACACCAACCCTAACCCTAACCCTAACCCTAACCCTAACCCTAACCCTATACCTAACACCAACCCTAAACCTAACCCTAACCCTAACGCCAACCCTAACCCTAACCCTAACCCTAACCCTAACCTTAACACCAACTCTAACCCTAATCCTAACGCTAACCCTAACCCTAACACCAACCCTAACCAAAACCCTAACCCTAACCCTAACACCAACCCTAACCCTAACCCTAACCCTAACCCTATGCCTAACACGAACCCTAACCCTAACCCTAACCCTAAACCTAACCCTAACCCTAACACCAACCCTAACCCAAATCCTAATCCTAACCCTAACCCTAACCCTAACACTAACCCAAACCCTAACCCTAACCCTAACGCCAACCCTAACCCTAACCCTAACCCTAACCCTAACCCTAACACCAACCCTAACCCTAACCCTAACCTTAACACCAACTCTAACCCTAATCCTAACGCTAACCCTAACCCTAACACCAACCCTAACCAAAACCCTAACCCTAACCCTAACACCAACCCTAACCCTAACCCTAACCCTAACCCTAACCCTATGCCTAACACGAACCCTAACCCTAACCCTAACCCTAAACCTAACCCTAACCCTAACACCAACCCTAACCCAAATCTTAATCCTAACCCTAACCCTAACCCTAACATTAACCCTAACCCTAACCCTAACCCTAACACCAACCCTAAACCTAACCCTAACCCTAACCCTAACCCTATACCTAACACCAACCCTAACCCTAACCCTAACCCTAATCCTAACCCTAACCCTAACCCTAACCCTAACACCAACCCTAACCGTAACCCTAACCCTAACCCTAACCCTAACCCTAACCCTATGCCTAACACGAACCCTAACCCTAACCCTAACCCTAACCCTAACACCAACCCTAACCCTAACCCTAGCCCTAACCCTAAACGTAACACCAACCCTAACCCTAACCCAAACCCTAACTCTAACACCAACCCTAACCCTAACCCTAACCCTAACCCTAAACCTATACCTAACACCAACCATAACCCTAACCCTAACCCTAACACCAACCCTAACCCTAACTCTAACCCTAACCCTAACACCAACCCTAACCCTAACCCTAACCCTAACCTTAACACCAACTCTAACCCTAATCCTAACCCTAACCCTAACCCTAACACCAACCCTAACCAAAACCCTAACCCTAACCCTAACACCAACCCTAACCCTAAACCTAATCCTAACCCTAACCCTAATTCTAACACTAACCCTAACCCTAACACCAACCCTAACCCTAACCCTAACCCTAACCCTAACCCTATACCTAACACCAACCCTAACCCTAACCCTAACCCTAACCCTAACACCAACCCTAACCCTAACCCTAACCCTAACAC
>NW_027668884.1:0-16760 GCF_964194185.1 Rhinolophus hipposideros | reverse complement strand
AATAATGTAGTGCACTAACATTGACAGTTAAAGAGGGTGAAATTGCTAAAGTAGACTCATAGGACCCAAAATGGCAATACTTACAAATCTACAATTTATTAAGGAAAAAGGGTGTCTCACAGCACAGGGTTTAGATAAAGGCCAGGCAGGAGCTCCCAGTTTTCTCCATTGAACAGATAATTTCACTGTCAGGTGAGAACCAACACCAGTTCTCACAGAACTGGTGAGAACCAGTTCTGTGTCAGGTGCACAGAACTCACCAGAAATCAAAAATGTATTCACTGCTGAGGTTTCTTACACCATGAGGGATACGTAGGCATGTGCTTGCTATGTAAGCATGACCCCAACAGGGTCTCAGTGAGGGTCTCAGTGAGAACAGGTGTAAATTATCAGTTGCACTATTATGAATAAACACTGCCGGTAAGCTGTTGAAACCTGCCCACATACATCTTGGATCCATGGTTACAAAACAACACTATTAGTCAATGTATTTCATTCTTTGAGTAATGAATAGTCACGTACAGATACTTTAGCTCAGGCTTATTCCAGGTCTGTGGGACTTAACCCTGATAGCACAGTTCATCCTGATTTTTGGTTAAAGCATTTTACAAAATAAAATAAATAAATAAACAAACAAACAAATCACTTAGTTTGACAGTCAGTCATTTGCCTTTCAACAGTATGTAATCAAATGCACAAAATGCACATACAGATTTCAAAGAGTTGTAATAACCAGTAAGGAGTTGTATAATTTAAGCCATCTTATGATGCTGGCACAAATTGTCTCATTTTTATATCTTTACACTTTTTCTGGGCCTCCCTTAGCTATAGCTATCAGCACTTTATGTTATATACTTGTTGAATAATTAGGAACCCTAAGCAATCTGTCATCATTTAAGTGTAAATCTTCTTTAGGCCCATTCTACTCCATAGACATAATGTTCCATAAAAAGAAAACCATAAGAGACAGCTACATTGATATCGTTCACATAGTCATCATCTGAGCTCTGATCTGTTCATTGATTAGGAGAACATAGATCAATCCTGGAAGTATGCTTATTAGATTGGCCATTGTACAGCTCCTTCATTTTGTTAAAGGTGGAAGAAGTTTGGGCAGTCTTTTGCCCCAAAAGGTATCTCAGTCTAAGCTAAGAGTGCATATTTTTCACTTGTTCTAAGACTCTGTTAAGGCACCAATATTATATTATTTGCTTTTGTAACACCCATTTATTGGCTCTCCTCCACTCAAAACAATCTCACATTGCCCCCATTTACCATTAATTTTAAAATCAAACTTTCCCCTAAAAGTCATTGATATGATGATAGCAAGTTGAGAGGACCAGGGCTTCCTCCTTGAGTTATTTCCAGTCACTCAGAGGTGGGTTGGATAAGTACGGAGAAATATGGCTGTCCCATCCACTAGGCAACAGAACATTTGCATAGTCAGGCCCAAATTGGTGAAATACAGAGAGAAGATTATCCATCCCTTCAATCCCTTTGGAATTCATCAAAGTAATAGACACAGTATCTGGTTTTGGAATGTTTTCAGACTCTTAGACCTTAATTTTAGCTCCATTATAGGAGAATCCAGATCTGGTATTGAAATAGAAAATTGTTGCCAAATAGGGATGTGTTCTTTGTGAGTTCCTTTTTCATTCCCTGTGCTATGGACTGAATGTGTTCCCCCAAATTCATATTCGGAAGCCCAACTCCCCATTGTGAATGTACTTGAAGTGTGGGTCCTTTGAATATTTATAATAATGAGTATTTATTAAACACATACATAAGAGACTTTATACAAAGTACTGTGAATAGCCCTGCCCACGTGGAGCTTATAGGCTACCTGGGAAAACAGTATCAATGTACATCTGGCTGCCATAGTGAAAGAGGTACTAGCCTCAAATTTGAAAAGATTTGTTATATTTCAGTACAAGAACAATGGAATTAAATAAGAAGCAATAACAGAAAGATCTCTAGAATTTTCCTCACATACTTGAAAACCAAGTAAAACATGTAGGCATAACTCAAGGGTTGAAATAGAGCTGAACAATTAAAAAGTATTTTGAGCTGAACAAAAATGAAAAAATATTTCAAGATTAGTGGGATCTACCTCACTGAGTAATTAATGGGAAATTTAATGATTATATTACAAAAGAAGATTTCAAATCATGGACCTCACCTTCCACCTTAAAAAGCAGAAAAAGAAGAGCAAATAAAACCAAAAGTATGCAGAATAAAGGAAATAAAAAAAAATCTGTGGAAATTAACAAAACAGAAAACAAGCAACAAAATCACAAAAATAAATAAATCTGTTTTTTGAGAAATCCAGATTTATAAGCATCTATTCAGGTTGATTAGAAAAGGAAAGAAGACGTAAAAACTAGCATATCAGGAATAAGAGAAGTAACAGATTGTACAGGTATTAAAAAGATAATATACTTATGTACACATTCCAACGGATATGATAACTAAAGTGAAATGGGCAAATTCCTCAAAAGATGAAACTACCTAATTTCACTGCATAAGAAATAGCCAGAATAGTCCTGTATTTATTAAAGAAATTGAATTTGTAGCTTAAAACCTTCCCACAAAGAAAACTATGTCTAGGTGCCCTTGCTGGTGAATTCTACGAAACATTGGGGAAGAAATAATGCAAATTCTACGTAATTAAAGAGAAAGTTGGAAGAGATGGGACTACTTCTCAAATTATATTACAAGGCCAACATTGTCCAGATTCTAAAACCAAAGACATTAAAAGAAAACTGCAGACCAATACCCTTCATGAATATAAATGGGAAAATTCTTAACACAATTTTAGCAAATCGAATCCACTAATATCTGAAAAGGCTAGGACATGCACAAGTGGTGTTTATCCTAGGAATGTCAGGTTGGTTTAATCTTTAAAAATCAATGTAATTAGACATATGAATAGATTATAAAGAAAAAAACAATCTGAGTAAATACACAAAAATCATTTGCCAAAAACCCATCTCTATTTCTAATAAAAACCTTTAGTAAATTGATTGGATATGGCAAGAATACAAGGCCTTGCTTGTTTTTTCCACAGGCATTTCTCAGGGTTGTATGTGCAGCTTCAGGTCCTGGGTGGCTAATTCTCAGCTGAATGACAAAGCGATCTTAGAACCTGTGGGGAATAGCGTGACCAGAAACAGCCACACATGCATAGGCATGTCCTTAGGGCAGAATTGCCCTCCCCAAAAAAGGAGGAAGTAGTGCCAGGACCCCAGGGGACTGCTGTCCAGTTCTGAGACTTGGGTTGGATCAGGTGCAGGGGTGTACATGCGAATCCCGGTTCCTGGCATGGCCCTGCCTGGACATGCAGGGCCCCAGGACAAGAGCCACCGAGACCTTGTGTTCTCCAGGTTGCGGAGAGGCTTCTGTGTTGGAGCTGACCCACTAGCATGACCTGGACCCTGCCAGACCCATGGCCTAGTCAAAGCTCCTCACCCCCCAACACTGCCATGGCCCACCGCGGTTTCACCCACCACCCGGGGCCGCGCTGCACAGGCACTGTGTCTGCTGACCAGATGTGCCCTGGTACCGAGGCCAGGGGCCTTGTGAGATGACCTGGACCCTGCCGCAGCTCCTTGACACAGCTGGGCTTCATGAGGAACAGCACACTATAATTTGGGACTTGGCTGACCTCCATGCTAAAGCGGACACCAAACACCCTGGGCTCTCCAAGCCTCTCTACCCAGACAGGTTGCATCTCAAGGACCCCAAGACGTAACACTGATCTCTCCTCAACCCAGCCTCTCCCCCAAGGTCGCACCTCCAAATCTGCTGCACGCAGATGGGCGGGTCCTATGGCCTCCTCCCTCCAGGACCCAGCTGTGAAGTGAGGGGTCTGTAGCTCAAGTGACCCCTGAGAGGGGCTCAATTTTCAAAGTCTAATACAAATACAATTTGGATTCTCAAAATCATGCAAATAAACAAAAACATGCTATTCTAACATCTGTCAATTACATTGTTTTTCATAAAATAAATGGATATTAAATAATGAAATAGTAAAGCAATTATAGCTCAGAGACTACAATGTAAAATAAAAATGGAGTCCAGTGGTGTTTAACACACGAGAGGATCATGTTGCTGAACTGCAAGTCCAGCTATGTTCGATAGGAATTTAGGCAAATACATGAAAGACAGGTTATGAGTAAAGCATTACCACCAAACTGTGGGTGTGAGGTCCTCATTCCAACACTTTGAGCGAAACTAATACACTGCAACCTACCTGGTTTCAAAACTCCTATTTGCTCCACCCACAAAAGGAAGATCTTGGACGATGGAAGCCATCTTTCCCTTCTGTCTGTCAGTTCTTATTTAAGTCCTGTTTCTTCCTCTACATCTATTGTTTTAAAAACTCAAGCTCAAATACCAAACTATTCAGCTATTATAAATGCTATCGTTGCCTTAATTTATAGTCTGTTCAGCCTGATTTTTGAAAATATTTTCCTATTGTATAATTAGTCTTACATTCCTCATTTATATACCTGATATTTCCATCAGGTAATGAGTTTTGATGCTCCAAATGTATGTTCTTCCATACTTTAATGCACATATATATGCTTTATAGATATTATAAAATCAATTTTTAAAATAATTTATTGAGTGCAATTCTGTCTTCAGCTTTTTGTTGGAGTCAGTGGTGGGGAGGGAAAAGGGAAAAAGAAAAGACACTGCCTTTGCCCTCAGAAAAGGTCACAACCTTCTCTGTTTTTTATCAAATGGAGTCCTGTTTCTTTCCCAGTATCTTTTCTATTGACCCTACATCTAGCAGACTTGAACTATTTCCTATTTGTGTTTGTGTACTTGTGTTCTGACTGTCCTCCCACTAGTTTGTGAGCACTGTGAAAATGGGGCCATGTTTGTCTTGGTCAAGGTCACGTCCTTAAAGTAGAACTAGCAGAAGCACAACAACAATTTGTGAAAAAGTAAGTGAATGCATAACCCAGTTGATCAATTGGTATAAAAAACTTGACATAAGAATATAAAAGTCGAGAGAGAAAATGGAAGAAGCTTTTGTTTATATTTTTACAGGGAATGTCTTCTGTGTTTTCAAATTATTGCAAAAATAATCAATAATGTTGATCAGACTGTATTCAAAATGATGCTTCTAGGAAGTTAATGAAAGGAAAAACAAGAAAAAGATATGAATATTTAATGTTCCAGATGTTGGCTAATTGGCAATTTGACCAGTAAGAACACATTTTATTGCACTGTGATGAAATATATGTAATATACGTAAACACATATGTATGGCATATATAATATATATACACATATATTTTTCTTTTTTTAAGTGAAAGTTTATTGAGGTGATAATTGTTAGTAAATTTACATCGGTTTCAGGTGTACAATTCTGTATTACATCATCTATATATCACATTGTGTGTTCACCACCCAAAGTCAGTTCTCTTTCCATCATCATATATTTGATCCCTTTCATCCTCATTCTACCCCCCCTTATCCTCTGGTAACCACTAAACTATTGTCTGTGTCTATGAGTTTTTGTTTCTTCTTTCGTTTGTCTTAATCCTTTGTTGTTTTCAGTTCTATGTACCACATATCAGTGAAATCATATGGTTCTCTACTCTTTCTGTCTGACTTATTTCGCTTAGTATTATTGTCTCAAAATCCATCCATGTTGTCGTGAATGGCACTATTTCATCTTTTTATGACAGAATAGTATTCCATGGTGTATATATACCACATCTTCTTTATCCAGTCATCTATTGAAGGACACTTCAGTTGTTTCCATGTCTTGGCCACTGTAAATAAAGCTGCAATGAACATCAGAGCACACTTGTCTTTATGGATAAATGTTTTCAGATTTTTTGGTTAGATACCCAGGAGAGGGATTGCTGGGTCTTATGGTAATTCTATTCTTAATTTTTTGAGGAACCTCCACACTGCTTTCCAAAGCAGCTGCACCATTCTGCATTCCCATCAACAGTGTATGAGGTTCCTTTTTCTCCACAGCCTCTCCAACACTTGTTACTATTTGTCTTGTTGATGATAGCCATTCTAACTGGGGTGAGGTGATATCTCATTGTGGTTTTTATTTGCGTTTCTCTGATAATTAGTGATGTTGAGCATTTCATATGTCTATTGGCCATTGTATGTTCTCTTTGGAGAAATGTCTATTCAGGTCCTCTGCCCATTTTTTATTTGGATTGTTTGTTTTTTTGTTGTTCAGTTGTATGAGTTTCTTATATATTTTGAGTACTAGTCCCTTATTGGAGATGTTGTTTGCAAAAATCTCCCATTCATTTGCTTGCCTCTTTGTTTTGTCAATGGTTTCTTTTGCTGTGTAAAAGCTTTTTAGTTTGATATAGAACTCAGAAATAAACCCACATAAATATGGACAGAAAATTTTTGACAAAGAAGCCAAAAATATACAATGGAGAAAAGACAGTCTCTTCAATAAATGATGCTGGGAGAATTGGAAACACATGCACAAAAGAATGAAACTAGACTGCTATCTGTCACCGTGTACCAAAATTAACTCAAAATGGATCTAAGACCTAAACATAAGACCTGAAACAATAAACTGCATAGAAGAAAACACAGGTACTAAACTTATGGACCTTGGGTTCAAAGAGGATTTTATGGATTTGACTTCAAAGGCAAGGGGAGTAAAAGCTAAAATAAATGAATGGGACTATATCAAAATATATTTCTTTTCAAATTAACTCCTTTGGGTTATAATTGCATACAGTTTAAGGCACTCATGTTAAGTGTACAACACAGTTAGGTGAATTTTGACAAATATATACAGTTGTGGAATCACTACCACAATCAAGATATAAAATTTATATTACTCAGGAAGTGCCCTCAGGCCCCTTTGTTATCCCTACAAAAAGCTTTCCTACAAAAGCATAGTGATGATTTGCTTTCAGTGACTATAATGTTCCAAATCTCCAATTTTATGAAACTAGACTCTTACAGTGAATACTTGGGGCCAATTTGCTTTTACTCAGCATGTTCTGAGATTCAGCCATGGTATTGTATATATTAACATTCCATTTTCTTTTATTGCTGAGCAGTGATATGGATGTACCAAAATGTGCTTATTTATTCACCTGTTGATGGCCATTTGGGTTGCTTGCAGTTTGGGGCAATTATGAATAAAGTTGTTGCTATGAACATTCGTGTAAAAATTTTGTGTGGACATAGGTTTTTATTTCTGTTGTGTAGCTACCTACGAGTGAGATTTTTTTGGGTTGTAAGATAAATCAATGCCAACTGTTTTCCAAAGTAGTACATCATTTTACATTTTCATTAACAATGGATGAGAGTCCTAGTTGTTCCACATCCTTAAAAGCATTAAGTGTAACCAATCTTTTTAATTTTAGTCATTCTAGTGGGTGTGAAGTTATTCTCATTGTGGTTTTAATTTTACTTTGATGACTAATAATGTTGAGCATTTCTTCATTTGCTTATTGGCCATTCGTGTATCTTCTTTTGGAGAATTGTCTAACTAAATGCTTTTACCCAATTTAATGAATCGTTTGTCTGTTAAGTTGTGAGAGTTCTTTATTTACCTGGTGTTTGAGTAAAATCTAGGAGGGAAAGAAAGTTTGGCTGGATTGCAGCAAGCAAGGAGGGAGAATGGTGAAGCAAGAGATGCATGGAGAGGAGAGGAGATTCGGCAGGATCTTGAGGCACAGGTAAGACTTTGGATTATTAATGAGGTGGGATGCCACTGGATGATTTTGAGTAAGGAATGGCAAATGAGGATTACATTTAAGGGACCACTATGACAGCACTGGGAACAGACCAGGGGAACTGGAGTGAACACTGGATCCACGAGGGAGTTATAGCATTTGAAGAGAGACTGGTTAGTTTCAGTTCTGAATAGTCTCTCCCCACTTTTGTTCCTAACAGTCCATACTTAATAATTTCAGATGTGGGAGACGGGGCAATTTCCTTGATCTTCTCAACAGAATATGACTCACTCGAGGCCTTTACCTGGAACATACTTTACTGAGGGTTGAGAGAGGGCTGACAATGGTGACTCGCTTAGCTTAACCCAGTGGTTACAGTTGTTAGTTGTAGTTGCAATATTATGGTTGTTGGTGTGGCTCTTTAATTAGCATTTGCTTTCTCCATCTTGGGCTTTAATCTTCATGAGAGTGGGGAAAATGATTTCTCTTTCAACTCACAATTGTATCCCCAGTTTTAGCACAGTGCTTGCTATGCTTTTTTTCTTTAATGTGTTTTTTGTATGGGAGTGTATGTATGCGTGTGTGTGTATGTGTGTGTGTGTGTGAAAGAGAGAGAGAGAGAGAGAAAGAGAGAGAGAGAGAGAGAGAGAGAGAGAGAGAGAGAGAGAGAGAGAGAGAGAAAAGGAAGAGTAGGGCAGGAGAGAGGGGGGAGAGGCAGACATGGGGGTTGGGTAACACTGCAAAGAAACTGGGCAATGTCTTCTAAGAGTGGAATGCCTAGAGCCTGTGTACTGTGTTCTTTTCTACTTTCTCAAGATAGATTTATCACCATAAATTTTCTTTATCTTATCCAAAATGATCTACATGTGTTTTCCTTATAACCATAAAGAGCAAGAATTATTTCCTGGGAAAATTTAAACGTCTCACAACCATTCAAGTACCATATTTACTACATCTTTCTTTTCTATTGTTTGCATATCTTGAAAATGTACAAGCATTGCTGTCTTACACAAAAGAGGCACTAAATAAAAATTTGTTCTTTGAAGTGTTGGGACTATGAGTTATAAAGGACACAAGTCACATTTTCATGGTTCTGTTTCTCCAGCATCCAGCCCAATGACGTGATGAGATGGTAATGACCATGGGGACAGGTCACTGCTGACACAGTGACTCAGCTTCTCTCTAAGCCATTTAACTTAATCCCCAGAAGATGAGAATTTCTCTAAAGGAGTTTGTGTTTTTTACATTATAATGTAGTCCTGAGAAGATACCAAATTACATTAAATAAAAATGCTTATAACTTTAAAAACAAAAAGGTTCCATGAATAAAGGTCATATGCATCTTGTTACTGAGGAGAAAAAACATCATTTGCCACCAAAACTTGCTGGATCTCCTTTAATAATGTTAACTAAAAATAGTGTGTTTATTTAGTATTCATTGTGTATATACTTAGTATACATATATTTAGAATTTGCCATCCATCTTGCTAATAAACTTCTGATCTCTCTTCAAATGTGTTTCCCAAAATTTTTGGAGTTTCTCCACAAAGCAAAGCAAAACAAAGTACTGGAACTCAAATACGTTTAAGGAATATTGTGACACATATGTCCATCTTGCATATCATAAAGACTCTGACAATTTCCAGCTTAAAACAAAAAAGAATAAAACACTAACATTTGCTTTGCTTACCCCAAAGTTTTCCACAGAATCTTTTGACAAAACAGTATTTTTTACCACCCACTTTGCTCTACAAAATCATGGCACAGCATCATTAAATTACCGTGACCTATTAACTGGAAGAAAGTCATATAATGGAAGATTTACACCAGGATAAAGAAGATAAATGAGAATATAAGGATGTTTATGTTTTGGATGGTAGACAGTCTTCAGATTATTAGTTTTAAATAAGTAAGTCTACTCTGCTTTCATATGATAATTCTACTTTTAATCCATATCTGATAAGACAGTTATTAACATGAGAACAATGTAGTGAAAGTTTGTTACTGGGGTTAAAGACATTAGGGTTTCAAGGCTCCCTCAGAGTGGAGGAGGTGATTTTAAATTCCATGATTCTACGAGATGAGTCAAATTTCTGAGCGCAACCTCTGTGCCTTACAAGCCTCGGGGGCCTTGCTTCTTAATGTGATGTGTTAGTTACCAGCTGCCATTACTTTGTTCTTAGGTCACTATGACCTCTAATCAAGTCTCTTCAACGACTCAGTTCACTATAAAACTAAGCTAGACCAGGAGAAAGGTCCAAGTTGGCAGATTGGGTAAACACTATGCCTGTTGCCTCCCAGGATCACATCAAAATTACAACTAAATTACAGAACGATCAACCTCAAGAATCATCTGAAGACTAGGTGAACAAAATCCTTATAATTAAGGATTTAAAGGAGAGGCCACTTTGAGACTGCTGGAGGAGAGAGATGCAAAATTGGCTAACCCAAACCCATAGTTGTTGAACACGGGGAGGGACACTTCAGTGACAGAGGTTCCCCTTAAACTGGTAGAGCTCCAAGCCTCTCACTGGGCTCTCCAGCCCAGAGGTCCTGTGTCAGGAAAAAGAGTCCTCACAACATCCAGCACTGAGAGTAAGCAAGGACTGTCCATCCCAGTGAGACAGATGTGGCTGGAAACTCAGATGTCCTCTTAAAGGGCCTGCACACAGACTCACTCACTTGCAAACATGCACCTGGGCTCCAATAGAGGGGCAGCAACTCAAGAGGTGCCAGAGACATATGGGGTGAGAGCTGGAGGGAAAGCTGCCATTATTCCTTTGTGGAGCCAGCCTCACGTGGAGGCAACAGGACCATGTCATCTTTTCTACGTTGAACCCTCCCCCAAAGGACCAAATCTGAGACCACATTGGTCTGGTAAAATCTGCATGAGCACACCACCTTGGTGATGCCCTGGGACCCTGCCCCACCCGGCTAGTGTTGTATCGACAGGGGCACCCCTGGAGCTTGGACAGCTGGCTTGCCCCACAAAATGTGGAAGTCTTTACAGCAATGGATGGCCTGTGGCAGCTTGGGGTACATTTTGTGGTGAGCAGTCATCCACGACTTGTCCTGCAGCCTTTCTTGTGCAGCTTTCAGGGATCTGTGGGCCAGAGGCAAGAGGTGGCTAGCCTTGGAGTTCTCAATTTCCAAAGTCGTCAGAGGCCCACAACTGGTGCAAGAATCTGCATTAACTTTGTAAAAACGACCAGCTACACCTCGTGACTCCCTAGGACCTTGCCCCATCTAGCTAGTTCTATATCACTGGGAACACTCTCAACCCTGGGTCACCAGGCTGGTGCATTCACCTGAGGCACTTTCAATGGCTGAGTCTTACTGGAAGCAAGCAGGTAGCTACAGGCTTAGGGGGGCCCTGGGCCTTTTGCTAAGCTGCCCCAGCTTCAATACTGGGACAGCTAGCCTCAGTTCACAGCGAGACCACCCCCACATGCCTCCAGGCCCAGCACAGGCAGCAACAAACCACATATAGCTTTGTAGCTCCTACCTGGTTTGTCACAGGAAAGGCTGAAATGGGAGCCCCTCCTAAGATACACCAGAAACAAAACCTCCAGAGGCTGGCTTCAGACAACACCAGAGCACTACCTGGTTGGCCCCACAAGTGGCACACCCAAAGCGTGCCCGTAATAGGCACATGAGCTCACTGGGGTGAATCACCCTTTTGAGAGGTCAGCCCCCACACAGCAGCACAAACACTGTGGGCGTAGCCAATCCTCACAGCCAGTCAGCGTGTGAGTCAATCCCGCCCATTGATGTGCCAAAAGCAATCAAGGCTCAGCTTCAACAAGAGAACACAACACACACAAGGAACACACTTGAAACACATGCTCTGGTGATCAGAAAGACTGTGCCACTGGGCCACACAGGACACACACTACATAAGGCCATCTGGCAAAGATTGAGAGACAAAGGAGATCTACCTAATACATAGAAATGAACAGAGAATTAACCAAAATGAAGAAATGAAGAAACATTTCCCAAATAAAAGAATAGGAGAAACCTCCAGGAAAAGAATTAAACAAGTTGGAGGCAACCAACATACCAAAAACAGTGCTTAAAATACTGATTATAAGAATGCTTAAGGACCTTAATGAGAACTTCAACAAAGATCGTAAGCATAAAGAAGGACAAAGAAACCATTAAAAAAAACCCAGTCAGAAATGAAGAATACAATAACTGAAATAAAGAATACACTAGAAGAAATCAAGAGCAGATTAGGTGAAGGAGAGGATTGAATCAGATATTTAGAAAACAAGGTAGCAGAAAACACCCAATCAGAACAACAACAACAACAAAAGAATAAAAAAATTAAAACAAAGACAACTTAAGGGACGTGTGAGACAACATGAATTATACCAGAAGAAGAAGAGAGGGAGCAAAGGATCGAGAACCTATTTGAAGAAATAATGACCCAAAACTTCCCTAAGCTGGTGAAGGAAATTGACATACAAGCCCAGGAAGTGCAAAGAGTCCCAAACAAGGTGAACCCCAAAAGGCCCACACCAAGACTCAACATAGTTAAAATGGCAAAAGTTAAAGATAAAGAGAGAATCTTAAAAGCAGCAAGAGCAAGACATCTACTTACTCACAAGGGAGCTCCTATAAGACTACCAGCTGATTTCTCAACAGAAACTTTGCAGGCCAGAAGTGGCAAGAAATATTCAAAGCATGAAAAGCAAAAGTCTACAACCAAGACTAATCTATCCAGCAAGGCTATCATTTAAAATTGAAGGAGCGATAAAGAGCTCCTCTTATAAGAAAAAGTTAAAGGAATTCATTAACACCAAGCCAGTATTACAGGAAATGTTCAAAGGACTTCTTTAAGCAGAAGAAAGGAGAAAACAAACAAGCAAACTAAGGAAGATCAAAAATATGAATAATAAAATGGCAATAATTATGTAATAATCATTATGTAAATGTAAATGGATTATATGCTCCAATCAAAAGACATTGGGTGGCTGAATGGATAAGAAAATAAGCATAAACATGCATATGTAGACATGCATATGCTGTCTACAAGAGACCCACCTTAGATCAAAAGACACACATAAACTAAAAGTAAAGGGATGGAAAAAGATATCTCATGCAAATGGAAACAAGAAGAAAAGCTGGGGTAGCAATAATTATATCAGACAAAATATACTTTGAAAACAAAGTCTTTGAAAACAAAGACTATAATAAAAGACAAAGAAGGACATTACATAATGACAAAGGGGTCAACACAACAAGAGGATATAACTCTAGTAAACATCTATGCACCCAAATAGGAGCACCTAAATACATAAAACAAATTATGACAGACTTAAATGCAGAGATCGACACTAACACAATCATAGTGGAGGACTTTAACATCCCACTGAAAAATGGACAGATCTTCCAGACAGAAAATCAACAGACAGAAAAAGCAGAGAACCCTATGATTTCACTGATATGTGGTATATAAACCAAAAAGAACAAGACAAACAAATGAGAAACAAAAACTCATAGACACAGACAATAATTTAGTGGTTACCAGAGGGTAAGGGGGTGGGGGGTGGGTGATGAGGGTAAAGGGGGTCAAATATATGGTGATGGAAGGAGAACTGACTCTGGGTGGTGAACACACAATGGGATTTATAGACGATGTAATACAGAATCGTACACCTGAAATCTATGCAAATTTACTAACAATTGTCACCCCAATAAATTTAATAAAAAAAAAAGAAAATCAACACAGAAACAATGGCCTTAAATGACACCCTAAACCAGGTGGATTTAATTGATACCTTTAAAGCATTTCACCCCAAAGCAGCAGAAAATACATTCTTTTCAAGTGTACATGGAACATATTTCAAGATAGACTACGTTAGGCCATAAAAGAGTCTTAGTAAATTTAAAAATCTTGAAATTACATGAAGCATCTTCTCTCACCACAATGGTGTGAAACTAGAAATCAAATACAAGAAAGAACCTGTAAAAAACACAAACACATGGAGACTAACTAAATAACATGCTACTAAATAATGAATGGGTCAACAATGACATCAAAGAAGAAATCAAAAGACATCTTGAGGCAAACAAAAATGAAAACACAATGACCCAAAATCTATGAGACACAGCAAAAACAGTCTTAAAAGGGAAATTCATAGCAATGCAGGCCTACCTAAAGAAACAAGAAAACTCTCAAATCAGCAGTCTATCTTTACAACTAAGGGAATGGGAAATGAGCCCAAAGTGAGTACAAGGAAGGAAATAATAAATATCACAGCAGAAATAAATGAAACAGAGACCCAAAAGACAATATGAAAGGTCCATGAAACCAAGAGCTGTTTTTTGAAAATATAAACAAAATTGACAAACCTTTACTAGACTCATCAAGAAAAAAAGAGAGATGACCCAAATAAATAAAATCAGAAATGAAAGAGAAGTGACAACAGACACCACACAAATGCAAAAAAGTTTAAGAAAATCCTACAAGCAACTATTCGCCAACAAATTGGACAACCTGGGAGAAATGGATAAATTCCTAGAAGCATACAATCTTCCAAGGATAAATCAAGAAGTAACAGAAAATCTGAACAGACCTATTACTACCAACAAATTGAATCAGTAATCAACAAGCTTCTAACAAACAAAAGTCCTGAAGAGACAGCTTCACAGATGGATTTTACCAAACATTCAAAAAAGAATTAACACCTGCTGTTCTTAAAATATTCCAAAATTGTAAGAGACTCCAAGCTCATTTTACAAGGCGACCATTACCCTGATTCCAAAACCAGACAAAAACAACATTACAACAAAAGAAAATTATAGACCAATATCCCTAATGAACATAGATGCAAAAATCCTCAACAAAATATTGGCAAATGAAATTCAGCAACACATTAATAAAAGACCATATGCCACGATGAAGTGGGATTCATTCCTGAGATGCATGCTTGGTTCAAAATCCACAAATCAATTAACATTATACACCATATAAACAAAATGAAAAATAAAAATCATATGGTCATATCAATAGATGCAGAAAAAGCTTTTGACAAAATCGAGCATCCATTTAAGATAAAAAAAAACTCTAAGCAAAGTGGGAAGGGAGGGAACATATCTCAACATAATAAAGGCCATATACAACAAACTCACAACTAATATCGTACTTAATGGTGAAAAGCTAAAAGCATTCTTCTTAAGATCAGGAACAAGACAAGGATGTCCACTTTTACCCCTTTTGTTCAATGTAGTATTGGAAGTCCTAGCCATAGCAATCAATCAAGAAAAAGAAATAAAATGCATCCAAATGGGAAAGGAAGAAGTAAAACTGTCATTATTTACACATTACATGTTACTTTATGTATATAGAGAAACCCAAAGATTCCACCAATAAACTATTAGAACTGATAAATGAATTTTGTAAAGTAGCAGGATACAAAATTAATAATCACAAATTGCTTGCATTTTTATACACCAATAGTGAACCATCAGAAACAGAAATTAAGGAAACTATCCCATTTACAACTGCATCAAAAAAAATACTTAGGAATAAATTTAACCAAGGAAGCAAAATACTTGTACTCCGAAAATTATGAGACATGGAAGAGAGAAATTAAAGAATATGTAAATAAATAGAAGCATATACCATGTTCATAGATAGGTAGAATTAATATAGTTAAAATGTCTATACTACCCAAAGCAATCTATAGATTCAATGCAATCCCTATCAACATAGCAATGGCATTTTTCACAGAACTAGACAAATAATCCTAAAATTTATATGGAACTATAAAAGACCCCAAATAGTCGCAGCCATCCTGAGAAAGAAGAACAAAGCTGGAGGTATCACATTACCTAATATCATATTATATTAATATTACAAGGCCATAATAATAACAGCATGGTATTTGCATAAAAACAGACACATAGATCAATGGAACAGAATAGAAAGCCCTGAAATAAATCTATGCTTATGTGGTCATTTAATCTATGACAAAGGAAGCAAGAATATATTATACACTGGAGTAAAGACAGTGTATTCAATAAATGGTGCTGAGAAAACTAGACAGATACATGCAAAAAATGAAACCGGACCCTTTTCTTATGTCATATATAAGAATAAACCTAACAAAAGACTGCCTTATGAAAGCATATAGATTAGTGGTTGCCCAGGGCTATGGTGAGAATGGGGGAGGTTGGGGAGAAAGGGGTAATGAGTGATAATGGCTACGGGCTTTCTTGTTGGGGTGATGAAAATGTTCTAAAATTTTGGTGATGATTGCACAACTCTGAATATATTAAAAATCACTGACTTATACACTTAAAAAAAGAAGGTATTACAATGCTGTTACAATGTGGAATTTTAATGACTAAACAATTTAAGTACAAAAAAAAAGAATAAACTCAAAATGAATTAAAGATTTAAATGTAAGATCCAAAACCATAAAACTCCTAGAATAAAATATAGGAAATAAACTCTCAGACATTGCCCTTAGTAATTTTTATTGATATATCTCCTCGAGCAAGGGAAACAAAAGAAAAAATAAACAGGACTGCATAATAAACTAAAAAGGTTTTGCACAACAAAGGAAACCACCAACAAAACAAAGACATCCTACTGAATGGGAGAAGATATTTGCAATAATACATCTGATAGGGGGTTAATATCCAAAATTTTTAAAACACTCATGTAACTCAACACCAAAACCAAACAATCCAATTGAAAAATGGGCAGAGGACATGAAGAGACATTTCTCCTAAGAGGACATACAGATGGCCAATAGACATATGAAAAGATGCTCAACGTCACTAATCATCAGATAAATGCAAATTAAAACCACAGTGATGTATCACCTCATACCTATCAGAATGGCTATCAATAAACCAACAAACAACAAATGTTGGTGAGGATGTGGAGAAAAGGGAACCCTCATGTACTGTTGGTGGGATTGCAAATTGATGCAGCCACTGGGGAAAACAGTATGGGGGTTCCTCAAAATATTAAAAATAGAACTACCTTATGACCCAGCAATTCCACTTCTGGGTATTTATCCAAAGAAATCCAAACCACTAATTCAAAAAGATATA
>NW_027668885.1:175000-182394 GCF_964194185.1 Rhinolophus hipposideros | reverse complement strand
TAACCCTAACCCTATACCTAACACCAACCCTAACCCTAACCCTAACCCTAACCCTAACCGTAACCCTTAACCTAACCCTAACCCTAAACCTAACACCAACCCTAACCCTAACCCTAACCCTAACCCTAACACCAACCCTAACACTAACCCTAAACCTAACCCTAACCCTAACACCAACCCTAACCCTAATCCTAACCCTAACCCTAACCCTAACCCTAACCCTAACCCTATGCCTAACACCAACACTAACCCTAACCCTAACCCTAACCCTAACACCAACCCTAACCCTAATCCTAACCCTAACCCTAACCCTAACCCTAACACTAACCCTAACCCTAACCCTAACCCTAACCCTATGCCTAACACCAACACTAACCCTAAACCTAACCCTAACCCTAACACCAACCCTAACCCTAATCCTAACCCTAACCCTAACCCTAACCCTAACACTAACCCTAACCCTAACCCTAACCCTAACCCTAACACCAACCCTAACCCTAACTCTAAACCTAACCCTAACCCTATACCTAACACCAACCCTAACCCTAACCCTAACCCTAACCCTAACACTAACCCTAACCCTAACCCTAACCCTAACACCAACTCTAACCCTAATCCTAACCCTAACCCTAACCCTAACCCTAACACCAACCCTAACCCTAACCCTAACCCTAACCATAACCCTATGCCTAACACCAACACTAAGCCTAACCCTAACCCTAACCCTAACACCAACCCTAACACTAACCCTAACCCTAACCCTAACCCTAACCCTAACACCATCCCTAACCCTAATCCTAACCCTAACCCTAACCCTAACCCTAAACCTAACACCAACCCTAACCCTAACCCTAACCCTAACCCTATGCCTAACACCAACACTAACCCTAACCCTAACCCTAACCCTAACACCAACCCTAACCCTAACCCTAACCCTAACCCTAACTCTAAACCTAACACCAACCCTAACCCTAACCCTAACCCTAACACCAACCCTAACTCTAATCCTAACCCTATCACTAACCCTAACCCTAACACCAACCCTAACTGTAACCCTAACCCTAACCCTAAACCTATGTCTAACACAAACCCTAACCCTAACGCCAACCCTAACCCTAACCCTAACCCTAACACCAACCCTAACCCTAACCCTAACCCTAACCCTATGCCTAACACGAACCCTAACCCTAACCTTAACCCTAACCCTAACCCTAACACCAACCCTAACCCTAACCCTAACCCTAACCCTAACCCTAACACCAACCCTAAACCTAACCCTAACCCTAACACCAACCCTAACCCTAATCCTAACCCTAACCCTAACCCTAACCCTATGCCTAACACGAACCATAACCCTAACCCTAAACCTAACACCAACCCTAACCCTAACCCTAACCCTAACCCTAAACCTAACACCAACCCTAACCCTAACCCAAACACTAACCCTAACACCAACCCTAACCCTAACACCAACCCTAACCCTAACCCTAACACTAACCCTAACCCTATACCTAACACCAACCCTAACCCTAATCCTAACCCTAACCCTAACCCTAACCCTAAAGCTAACCCTAACCCTAACCCTAACACTATACCTAACACCAACCCTAACCCTAACCCTAACCCTAACCCTAACACCAACCGTAACACTAACCCTAACCCTAACACTAACCCTAACACCAACCCTAACCCTAATCCTAACCCTAACCCTAACCCTAACCCTAACCCTAACCCTAACCCTATGCCTAACACCAACACTAACCCTAACCCTAACCCTAACCCTAACACCAACCCTAACCCTAATCCTAACCCTAACCCTAACCCTAACCCTAACACTAACCCTAACCCTAACCCTAACCCTAACACCAACCCTAACCCTAACCCTAACCGTAACCCTAACCCTATACCTAACACCAACCCTAACCCTAACCCTAACCCTAACCCTAACCCTAACCGTAACCCTAACCCTAACCCTAACCCTAAACCTAACACAAACCCTAACCCTAACCCTAACCCTAACCCTAACACCAACCCTAACCCTAACCTTAACCCTAAACCCTAATCCTAACCCTAACCCTAACCCTAACCCTAACCCTAACCATAAAAAGGGCAAGGTGTACTGGTCAGCGACGGGCAAGTTCTAGGCCTCGGACTAGAAGGAGCCATGGGCGTTGGTCTAGGGCCCGAGGTAGGGCTAGTGGGAGAGGTAGGCGTAGCGCTGGGGTAGGCAAAGGGCAAGGGGTGGGTGTCGGGGTAAACCTCGGAGTAGGCCTAGGACCAGGAGTGGGACCTGTGGCTAGGGGTAGGGATGGGGGTGGGCATATGGGTAGGGGGAGCTGTAGGGACAGGGGTAGGGGTAGGACCAGAGGTAGTGCTAGGCGTAGGCCTAGGGCGAGGGGTAGTGCTCGGGGTAACCTAACCCTAACCCTAAACCTAACCCTAACACCAACCCTAACCCTAACCCTAACCCTAACCCTAACACCAACCCTAACTCTAACCCTAACCCTAACCCTAACCCTATGCCTAACACGAACCCTAACACTAAACCTAACCCTAACCCTAACACCAACCCTAACCCTAATCCTAACCCTAACCCTAACCCTAACCCTAACACTAACACTAACGTAACCCTAACCCTAACCCTAACACCAACCCTAACCCTAGCCCTAACCCTAACCCTAACCCTATACCTAACACCAACCCTAACCCTAACCCTAACCCTAACCCTAACCGTAACCCTTAACCTAACCCTAACCCTAAACCTAACACCAACCCTAACCCTAACCCTAACCCTAACCCTAACACCAACGCTAACCCTAACCCTAACCCTAAACCCTAATCCTAACCCTAACCCTAACCCTAACCCTAACCCTAACAAGGGCAAGGTGTACTGGTCAGCGACGGGCAATTCTAGGCCTCGACTAGAAGGAGCCATGGGCGTTGGTCTAGGGCCCGAGGTAGGGCTAGTGGGAGAGGTAGGCGTAGCGCTGGGGTAGGCAAAGGGCAAGGGGTGGGTGTCGGGGTAAACCTCGGAGTAGGCCTAGGACCAGGAGTGGGACCTGTGGCTAGGGGTAGGGATGAGGGTGGGCCTATGGGTAGGGGGAGCTGTAGGGACAGGGGTAGGGGTAGGACCAGAGGTAGTGCTAGGCGTAGGCCTAGGGCGAGGGGTAGTGCTCGGGGTAACCTAACCCTAACCCTAACCCTAACCCTAACACCAACCCTAACCCTAACCCTAACCCTAACCCTAACCCTAACCCTAACCCTAACACCAACCCTAACCCTAACCCTAACCCTATACCTAACACCAACCCTAACCCTAACCCTAACCCTAACACCAACCCTAACCCTAACCCTAACCCTAACCCTAACCCTAACACTAACCCTAACAGCAACCCTAACCCTAAACCTAACCCTAACCCTAACACCAACCCTAACCCTAATCCTAACCCTAACCCTAACCCTAACACCAAACCTAAACCTAACCCTAACCCTAACCCTAACACCAAACCTAAACCTAACCCTAACCCTAACCCTAACCCTATGCCTAACACGAACCATAACCCTAACCCTAACCCTAACACCAACCCTAACCCTAATCCTAACCCTAACCCTAACCCTAACCCTAAACCTAACACCAACCCTAACCCTAACCCAAACACTAACCCTAACACCAACCCTAACCCTAACACCAACCCTAACCCTAACCCTAACCCTAACCCTAACCCTATACCTAACACCAACCCTAACCCTAATCCTAACCCTAACTTTAACCCTAACCCTAACACTAAACCTAACCCTAACCCTAACCCTAACCCTAACACCAACCCTAACCCTAACCCTAACCCTAACCCTAACACCCACCCTAATTCTAATCCTAACCCTAAACCTAACCCTAACACCAACCCTAACCCTATCCCTAACCCTAACACCAACCCTAACCCTAACCCTAACCCTCACCCTATGCCTAACACGAACCCTAACCCTAACCCTAACCCTAACCCTAACACCAACCCTAACCCTAATCCTAACCCTAACCCTAACCCTAACCCTAACCCGAACCCTAACCCTAACACCAACCCTAACCCTAACCCTATCCCTAACACCAACACTAACCCTAATCCTAACCCTAACCCTAACCCTAACACCAACCCTAACCCTAACCCTAACCCTAACCCTAACACCAACCCTAACCCTAACCCTAACCCTAACCCTAACCCTATGATTAACACGAACCCTAACCCTAAACCTAACCCTAACCCTAACACCAACCCTAACCCTAATCCTAACCCTAACCCTAACCCTAACCCTAACACTAACCCTAACCCTAACCCTAACCCTAACACCAACTCTAACCCTAACCCTAACCGTAACCCTAACCCTATACCTAACACCAACCCTAACCCTAACCCTAACCCTAACCCTAACCCTAACCGTAACCCTAACCCTAACCCTAACCCTAAACCTAACACAAACCCTAACCCTAACCCTAACCCAACTCTAACACCAACCCTAACCCTAACCTTAACCCTAAACCCTAATCCTAACCCTAACCCTAACCCTAACCCTAACCCTAACCCTAACAAGGGCAAGGTGTACTGGTCAGCGACGGGCAAGTTCTAGGCCTCGGACTAGAAGGAGCCATGGGCGTTGGTCTAGGGCCCGAGGTAGGGCTAGTGGGAGAGGTAGGCGTAGCGCTGGGGTAGGCAAAGGGCAAGAGGTGGGTGTCGGGGTAAACCTCGGAGTAGGCCTAGGACCAGGAGTGGGACCTGTGGCTAGGGGTAGGGATGGGGGTGGGCCTATGGGTAGGGGGAGCTGTAGGGACAGGGGTAGGTGTAGGACCAGAGGTAGTGCTAGGCGTAGGCCTAGGGCGAGGGGTAGTGCTCGGGGTAACCTAACCCTAACCCTAACCCTAACCCTAACACTAACCCTAACCCTAACCCTAACACCAACCCTAACCCTAACCCTAACCCTATACCTAACACCAACCCTAACCCTAACCCTAACCCTAACACCAACCCTAACCCTAATCCTAACCCTAAACCTAACCCTATCACCAACCCTAACCCTAACCCTAACCCTAACCCTAACACCAACCCTAACCCTAACCCTAACCCTAACCCTAACCCTATGCCTAACACGAACCATAACCCTAACCCTAAACCTAACACCAACCCTAACCCTAACCCTAACCCTAAACCTAACACCAACCCTAACCCTAACCCAAACACTAACCCTAACACCAACCCTAACCCTAACACCAACCCTAATTCTAACCCTAACCCTAACCCTAACCCTAACCCTAACCCTAACCCTATACCTAACACCAACCCTAACCCTAATCCTAACCCTAACCCTAACCCTAACCCTAACACTAACCCTAACCCTAACCCTAACCCTAACACCAACCCTAACCCTAACCCTAACCCTAACCCTATGCCTAACACCAACACTAACCCTAACCCTAACCCTAACCCTAACACCAACCCTAACCCTAATCCTAACCCTAACCCTAACCCTAACCCTAACACTAACCCTAACCCTAACCCTAACCCTAACCCTATGCCTAACACCAACACTAACCTAACCCTAACCCTAACCCTAACACCAACCCTAACCCTAATCCTAACCCTAACCCTAACCCTAACCCTAACACTAACCCTAACCCTAACCCTAACCCTAACCCTAACACCAACCCTAACCCTAACTCTAAACCTAACCCTAACCCTATACCTAACACCAACCCTAACCCTAACCCTAACCCTAACCCTAACACCAACCCTAACACTAACCCTAACCCTAACCCTAACCCTAACACCAACTCTAACCCTAATCCTAACCCTAACCCTAACCCTAACCCTAACACCAACCCTAACCCTAACCCTAACCCTAACCCTAACCCTATGCCTAACACCAACACTAACCCTAACCCTAACCCTAACCCTAACACCAACCCTAACACTAACCCTAACCCTAACCCTAACCCTAACCCTAACACCATCCCTAACCCTAATCCTAACCCTAACCCTAACCCTAACCCTAACCCTAACCCTAAACCTAACACCAACCCTAACCCTAACCCTAACCCTAACCCTATGCCTAACACCAACACTAACCCTAACCCTAACCCTAACCCTAACACCAACCCTAACCCTAACCCTAACCCTAACCCTAACTCTAACCCTAACACCAACCCTAACCCTAACCCTAACCCTAACACCAACCCTAACTCTAATCCTAACCCTATCACTAACCCTAACCCTAACACCAACCCTAACTGTAACCCTAACCCTAACCCTAAACCTATGTCTAACACAAACCCTAACCCTAACGCCAACCCTAACCCTAACCCTAACCCTAACACCAACCCTAACCCTAACCCTAACCCTAACCCTAACCCTATGCCTAACACGAACCCTAACCCTAACCTTAACCCTAACCCTAACCCTAACACCAACCCTAACCCTAACCCTAACCCTAACCCTAACCCTAACCCTAACACCAACCCTAAACCTAAACCTAACCCTAACCCTAACACCAACCCTAACCCTAATCCTAACCCTAACCCTAACCCTAACCCTATGCCTAACACGAACCATAACCCTAACCCTAAACCTAACACCAACCCTAACCCTAACCCTAACCCTAACCCTAAACCTAACACCAACCCTAACCCTAACCCAAACACTAACCCTAACACCAACCCTAACCCTAACACCAACCCTAACCCTAACCCTAACCCTAACCCTAACCCTATAACTAACACCAACCCTAACCCTAATCCTAACCCTAACCCTAACCCTAACCCTAACCCTAACCCTAACCCTAACCCTAACACTATACCTAACACCAACCCTAACCCTAACCCTAACCCTAACACCAACCCTAACACTAACCCTAACCCTAACACTAACCCTAACACCAACCCTAACCCTAGTCCTAACCCTAACCCTAACCCTAACCCTAACCCTAACCCTATGCCTAACACCAACACTAACCCTAACCCTAACCCTAACCCTAACCCTAACACCAACCGTAACCCTAATCCTAACCCTAACCCTAACCCTAACCCTAACACTAACCCTAACCCTAACCCTAACCCTAACACCAACCCTAACCCTAACCCTAACCGTAACCCTAACCCTATACCTAACACCAACCCTAACCCTAACCCTAACCCTAACCCTAACCCTAACCGTAACCCTAACCCTAACCCTAACCCTAAACCTAACACAAACCCTAACCCTAACCCTAACCCTAACCCTAACACCAACCCTAAACCTAACCTTAACCCTAAACCCTAATCCTAACCCTAACCCTAACCCTAACCCTAACCCTAACCCTAACAAGGGCAAGGTGTACTGGTCAGCGACGGGCAAGTTCTAGGCCTCGGACTA
>NW_027668885.1:0-165000 GCF_964194185.1 Rhinolophus hipposideros | reverse complement strand
AACCCTAAACCTAACCCTAACCCTAACCCTAACACCAACCCTAACACTAACCCTAACCCTAACCCTAACCCTAACACCAACCCTAACCCTAATCCTAACCCTAACCCTAACCCTAACCCTAACCCTAACCCTATGCCTAACACCAACACTAACCCTAACCCTAACCCTAACCCTAACACCAACCCTAACCCTAATCCTAACCCTAACCCTAACCCTAACCCTAACACTAACCCTAACCCTAACCCTAACCCTAACCCTATGCCTAACACCAACACTAACCCTAACCCTAACCCTAACCCTAACACCAACCCTAACCCTAATCCTAACCCTAACCCTAACCCTAACCCTAACACTAACCCTAACCCTAACACTAACCCTAACCCTAACTCTAAACCTAACCCTAACCCTATACCTAACACCAACCCTAACCCTAACCCTAACCCTAACCCTAACACCAACCCTAACACTAACCCTAACCCTAACCCTACCCTAACACCAACCCTAACACTAACCCTAACCCTAACCCTAACCCTAACCCTAACACCATCCCTAAACCTAATCATAACCCTAACCCTAACCCTAACCCTAACCCTAAACCTAACACCAACCCTAACCCTAACCCTAACCCTAACCCTATGCCTAACACCAACACTAACCCTAACCCTAACCCTAACCCTAACACCAACCCTAACCCTAACCCTAACCCTAACCCTAACTCTAACCCTAACACCAACCCTAACCCTAACCCTAACCCTAACACCAACCCTAACTCTAATCCTAACCCTATCACTAACCCTAACCCTAACACCAACCCTAACTGTAACCCTAACCCTAACCCTAAACCTATGTCTAACACAAACCCTAACCCTAACGCCAACCCTAACCCTAACCCTAACCCTAACACCATTCCTAACCCTAACCCTAACCCTAACCCTAACCCTATGCCTAACACGAACCCTAACCCTAACCTTAACCCTAACCCTAACCCTAACACCAACCCTAACCCTAACCCTAACCCTAACCCTAACCCTAACACCAACCCTAAACCTAAACCTAACCCTAACCCTAACACCAACCCTAACCCTAATCCTAACCCTAACCCTAACCCTAACCCTAACCCTAACACCAACCCTAACCCTAACCCTAACCCTAACCCTAAACCTAACACCAACCCTAACCCTAACCCAAACACTAACCCTAACACCAACCCTAACCCTAACACCAACCCTAACCCTAACCCTAACCCTAACCCTAACCCTATACCTAACACCAACCCTAACCCTAATCCTAACCTTAACCCTAACCCTAACCCTAACACTAACCCTAACCCTAAACCTAACCCTAACACCAACCCTAACCCTAACCCTAACCCTTACCCTAACACCAACCCTAACCCTAATCCTAACCATAACCCTAACCCTAACCCTAACCCTAACCCTAACACCAACCCTAACCCTAATCCTAACCCTAAACCTAACCCTAACCCTAACCCTAACACCAACCCTAACCCTAACCCTATCCCTAACACCAACACTAACCCTAATCCTAACCCTAACCCTAACCCTAACACCAACCCTAACCCTAACCCTAACCCTAACCCTAAACCTAACACCAACCCTAACCCTAACCCAAACACTAACCCTAACACCAACCCTAACCCTAACACCAACCCTAACCCTAACCCTAACCCTAACCCTAACCCTATACCTAACACCAACCCTAACCCTAATCCTAACCCTAACTTTAACCCTAACCCTAACACTAACCCTAACCCTAACCCTAACCCTAACCCTAACACCAACCCTAACCCTAACCCTAAACCTAACCCTAACACCCACCCTAACCCTAATCCTAACCCTAACCCTAACCCTAACACCAACCCTAACCCTATCCCTAACCCTAACACCAACCCTAACCCTAACCCTAACCCTCACCCTATGCCTAACACGAACCCTAACCCTAACCCTAACCCTAACCCTAACACCAACCCTAACCCTAATCCTAACCCTAACCCTAACCCTAACCCTAACCCTAACCCTAACACCAACCCTAACCCTAACCCTATCCCTAACACCAACACTAACCCTAATCCTAACCCTAACCCTAACCCTAACACCAACCCTAACCCTAACCCTAACCCTAACACCAACCCTAACCCTATCCCTAACCCTAACACCAACCCTAACCCTAACCCTAACCCTCACCCTATGCCTAACACGAACCCTAACCCTAACCCTAACCCTAACCCTAACACCAACCCTAACCCTAATCCTAACCCTAAACCTAACCCTAACCCTAACCCTAACCCTAACCCTAACACCAACCCTAACCCTAACCCTATCCCTAACACCAACCCTAACCCTAATCCTAACCCTAACCCTAACCCTAACCCTATGCCTAACACCAACACTAACCCTAACCCTAACCCTAACCCTAACACCAACCCTAACCCTAATCCTAACCCTAACCCTAACCCTAACCCTAACCCTAACACTAACCCTAACCCTAACCCTAACCCTATGCCTAACACCAACACTAACCCTAACCCTAACCCTAACCCTAACACCAACCCTAACCCTAATCCTAACCCTAACCCTAACCCTAACCCTAACCCTAACACTAACCCTAACCCTAACCCTATGCCTAACACCAACACTAACCCTAACCCTAACCCTAACCCTAACACCAACCCTAACCCTAATCCTAACCCTAACCCTAACCCTAACCCTAACACTAACCCTAACCCTAACCCTAACCCTAACACCAACCCTAACCCTAACTCTAAACCTAACCCTAACCCTATACCTAACACCAACCCTAACCCTAACCCTAACCCTAACCCTAACACCAACCCTAACACTAACCCTAACCCTAACCCTAAACCTAACACCAACTCTAACCCTAATCCTAACCCTAACCCTAACCCTAACACCAACCGTAACCCTAACCCTAACCCTAACCCTAACCCTATGCCTAACACCAACACTAACCCTAACCCTAACCCTAACACTAACACCAACCCTAACACTAACCCTAACCCTAACCCTAACCCTAACCCTAACACCATCCCTAACCCTAATCCTAACCCTAACCCTAACCCTAACCCTAACCCTAAACCTAACACCAACCCTAACCCTAACCCTAACCCTAACCCTATGCCTAACACCAACACTAACCCTAACCCTAACCCTAACCCTAACACCAACCCTAACCCTAACCCTAACCCTAACCCTAACTCTAACCCTAACACCAAACCTAACCCTAACCCTAACCCTAACACCAACCCTAACTCTAATCCTAACCCTATCACTAACCCTAACCCTAACACCAACCCTAACTGTAACCCTAACCCTAACCCTAAACCTATGTCTAACACAAACCCTAACCCTAACGCCAACCCTAACCCTAACCCTAACCCTAACACCAACCCTAACCCTAACCCTAACCCTAACCCTAACCCTATGCCTAACACGAAACCTAACCCTAACCTTAACCCTAACCCTAACCCTAACACCAACCCTAACCCTAACCCTAACCCTAACCCTAACACCAACCCTAAACCTAAACCTAACCCTAACCCTAACACCAACCCTAACCCTAATCCTAACCCTAACCCTAACCCTAACCCTAACCCTAACACCAACCCTAACCCTAACCCTATGCCTAACACGAACCATAACCCTAACCCTAAACCTAACACCAACCCTAACCCTAACCCTAACCCTAACCCTAAACCTAACACCAACCCTAACCCTAACCCAAACACTAACCCTAACACCAACCCTAACCCTAACACCAACCCTAACCCTAACCCTAACCCTAACCCTAACCCTAACCCTAACCTAACACCAACCCTAACCCTAATCCTAACCCTAACCCTAACCCTAACCCTAACCCTAACCCTAACCCTAACCCTAACACTATACCTAACACCAACCCTAACCCTAACCCTAACCCTAACCCTAACACCAACCCTAACACTAACCCTAACCCTAACACTAACCCTAACACCAACCCTAACCCTAATACTAACCCTAACCCTAACCCTAACCCTAACCCTAACCCTAACCCTATGCCTAACACCAACACTAACCCTAACCCTAACCCTAACCCTAACACCAACCCTAACCCTAATCCTAACCCTAACCCTAACCCTAACCCTAACACTAACCCTAACCCTAACCCTAACCCTAACACCAACCCTAACCCTAACCCTAACCGTAACCCTAACCCTATACCTAACACCAACCCTAACCCTAACCCTAACCCTAACCCTAACCCTAACCCTAACCGTAACCCTAACCCTAACCCTAACCCTAAACCTAACACAAACCCTAACCCTAACCCTAACCCTAACCCTATACCTAACACCAACCCTAACCCTAACCTTAACCCTAAACCCTAATCCTAACCCTAACCCTAACCCTAACCCTAACCCTAACCCTAACAAGGGCAAGGTGTACTGGTCAGCGACGGGCAAGTTCTAGGCCTCGGACTAGAAGGAGCCATGGGCGTTGGTCTAGGGCCCGAGGTAGGGCTAGTGGGAGAGGTAGGCGTAGCGCTGGGGTAGGCAAAGGGCAAGGGGTGGGTGTCGGGGTAAACCTCGGAGTAGGCCTAGGACCAGGAGTGGGACTTGTGGCTAGGGGTAGGGATGGGGGTGGGCCTATGGGTAGGGGGAGCTGTAGGGACAGGGGTAGGGGTAGGACCAGAGGTAGTGCTAGGCGTAGGCCTAGGGCGAGGGGTAGTGCTCGGGGTAACCTAACCCTAACCCTAAACCTAACCCTAACACCAACCCTAACCCTAACCCTAACCCTAACCCTAACACCAACCCTAACTCTAACCCTAACCCTAACCCTAACCCTATGCCTAACACCAACACTAACCCTAACCCTAACCCTAACCCTAACACCAACCCTAACACTAACCCTAACCCTAACCCTAACCCTAACCCTAACACCATCCCTAACCCTAATCCTAACCCTAACCCTAACCCTAACCCTAACCCTAAACCTAACACCAACCCTAACCCTAACCCTAACCCTAAACCTATGCCTAACACCAACACTAACCCTAACCCTAACCCTAACCCTAACACCAACCCTAACCCTAACCCTAACCCTAACCCTAACTCTAACCCTAACACCAACCCTAACCCTAACCCTAACCCTAACACCAACCCTAACTCTAATCCTAACCCTATCACTAACCCTAACCCTAACACCAACCCTAACTGTAACCCTAACCCTAACCCTAAACCTATGTCTAACACAAACCCTAACCCTAACGCCAACCCTAACCCTAACCCTAACCCTAACACCAACCCTAACCCTAACCCTAACCCTAACCCTAACCCTATGCCTAACACGAACCCTAACCTTAACCTTAACCCTAACCCTAACCCTAACACCAACCCTAACCCTAACCCTAACCCTAACCCTAACCCTAACACCAACCCTAAACCTAAACCTAACCCTAAACCTAACACCAACGCTAACCCTAATCCTAACCCTAACCCTAACCCTAACCCTAACCCTAACACCAACCCTAACCCTAACCCTAACCCTAACCCTAAACCTAACACCAACCCTAACCCTAACCCAAACACTAACCCTAACACCAACCCTAACCCTAACACCAACCCTAACCCTAACCCTAACCCTAACCCTAACCCTATACCTAACACCAACCCTAACCCTAATCCTAACCTTAACCCTAACCCTAACCCTAACACTAACCCTAACCCTAACCCTAACCCTAACACCAACCCTAACCCTAACCCTAACCCTAACCCTAACCCTAACAACAACCCTAAACCTAATCCTAACCATAACCCTAACCCTAACCCTAACCCTAACCCTAACACCAACCCTAACCCTAACCCTAATCCTAACCCTAAACCTAACCCTAACCCTAACCCTAACCCTAACACCAACCCTAACCCTAACCCTATCCCTAACACCAACACTAACCCTAATCCTAACCCTAACCCTAACCCTAACACCAACCCTAACCCTAACCCTAACCCTAACCCTAAACCTAACACCAACCCTAACCCTAACCCAAACACTAACCCTAACACCAACCCTAACCCTAACACCAACCCTAACCCTAACCCTAACCCTAACCCTAACCCTATACCTAACACCAACCCTAACCCTAATCCTAACCCTAACTTTAACCCTAACCCTAACACTAACCCTAACCCTAACCCTAACCCTAACCCTAACACCAACCCTAACCCTAACCCTAACCCTAACCCTAACACCCACCCTAACCCTAATCCTAACCCTAACCCTAACCCTAACACCAACCCTAACCCTATCCCTAACCCTAACACCAACCCTAACCCTAAACCTAACCCTCACCCTATGCCTAACACGAACCCTAACCCTAACCCTAACCCTAACCCTAACACCAACCCTAACCCTAATCCTAACCCTAACCCTAACCCTAACCCTAACCCTAACCCTAACCCTAACACCAACCCTAACCCTAACCCTATCCCTAACACCAACACTAACCCTAATCCTAACCCTAACCCTAACCCTAACACCAACCCTAACCCTAACCCTAACCCTAACACCAACCCTAACCCTATCCCTAACCCTAACACCAACCCTAACCCTAACCCTAACCCTCACCCTATGCCTAACACGAACCCTAACCCTAACCCTAACCCTAACCCTAACACCAACCCTAACCCTAATCCTAACCCTAACCCTAACCCTAACCCTAACCCTAACCCTAACCCTAACACCAACCCTAACCCTAACCCTATCCCTAACACCAACACTAACCCTAATCCTAACCCTAACCCTAACCCTAACACCAACCCTAACCCTAACCCTAACCCTAACCCTAACACCAACCCTAACCCTAACCCTAACCCTAACCCTAACCCTATGCCTAACACGAACCATAACCCTAACCCTAAACCTAACACCAACCCTAACCCTAACCCTAACCCTAAACCTAACACCAACCCTAACCCTAACCCAAACACTAACCCTAACACCAACCCTAACCCTAACACCAACCCTAATTCTAACCCTAACCCTAACCCTAACCCTAACCCTAACCCTATACCTAACACCAACCCTAACCCTAATCCTAACCCTAACCCTAACCCTAACCCTAACACTAACCCTAACCCTAACCCTAACCCTAACACCAACCCTAACCATAACCCTAACCCTAACCCTATACCTAACACCAACCCTAACCCTAACCCTAACCCTAACCCTAACACCAACCCTAACACTAACCCTAACCCTAACCCTAACCCTAACACCAACCCTAACCCTAATCCTAACCCTAACCCTAACCCTAACCCTAACCCTATGCCTAACACCAACACTAACCCTAACCCTAACCCTAACCCTAACACCAACCCTAACCCTAATCCTAACCCTAACCCTAACCCTAACCCTAACACTAAACCTAACCCTAACCCTAACCCTATGCCTAACACCAACACTAACCCTAACCCTAACCCTAACCCTAACACCAACCCTAACCCTAATCCTAACCCTAACCCTAACCCTAACCCTAACACTAACCCTAACCCTAACCCTAACCCTAACCCTAACACCAACCCTAACCCTAACTCTAAACCTAACCCTAACCCTATACCTAACACCAACCCTAACCCTAACCCTAACCCTAACCCTAACACCAACCCTAACACTAACCCTAACCCTAACCCTAACCCTAACACCAACTCTAACCCTAATCCTAACCCTAACCCTAACCCTAACCCTAACACCAACCCTAACCCTAACCCTAACCCTAACCCTAACCCTATGCCTAACACCAACACTAACCCTAACCCTAACCCTAACCCTAACACCAACCCTAACACTAACCCTAACCCTAACCCTAACCCTAACCCTAACACCATCCCTAACCCTAATCCTAACCCTAACCCTAACCCTAACCCTAACCCTAAACCTAACACCAACCCTAACCCTAACCCTAACCCTAACCCTATGCCTAACACCAACACTAACCCTAACCCTAACCCTAACCCTAACACCAACCCTAACCCTAACCCTAACCCTAACCCAAACTCTAACCCTAACACCAACCCTAACCCTAACCCTAACCCTAACACCAACCCTAACTCTAATCCTAACCCTATCACTAACCCTAACCCTAACACCAACCCTAACTGTAACCCTAACCCTAACCCTAAACCTATGTCTAACACAAACCCTAACCCTAACACCATCCCTAACCCTAATCCTAACCCTAACCCTAACCCTAACCCTAAACCTAACACCAACCCTAACCCTAACCCTAACCCTAACCCTATGCCTAACACCAACACTAACCCTAACCCTAACCCTAACCCTAAACCTAACACCAACCCTAACCCTAACCCAAACACTAACCCTAACACCAACCCTAACCCTAACACCAACCCTAACCCTAACCCTAACCCTAACCCTAACCCTATACCTAACACCAACCCTAACCCTAATCCTAACCTTAACCCTAACCCTAACCCTAACACTAACCCTAACCCTAACCCTAACCCTAACACCAACCCTAACCCTAACCCTAACCCTAACCCTAACCCTAACAACAACCCTAAACCTAATCCTAACCATAACCCTAACCCTAACCCTAACCCTAACCCTAACACCAACCCTAACCCTAATCCTAACCCTAAACCTAACCCTAACCCTAACCCTAACCCTAACACCAACCCTAACCCTAACCCTATCCCTAACACCAACACTAACCCTAATCCTAACCCTAACCCTAACCCTAACACCAACCCTAACCCTAACCCTAACCCTAACCCTAAACCTAACACCAACCCTAACCCTAACCCAAACACTAACCCTAACACCAACCCTAACCCTAACACCAACCCTAACCCTAACCCTAACCCTAACCCTAACCCTATACCTAACACCAACCCTAACCCTAATCCTAACCCTAACTTTAACCCTAACCCTAACACTAACCCTAACCCTAACCCTAACCCTAACCCTAACACCAACCCTAACCCTAACCCTAACCCTAACCCTAACACCCACCCTAACCCTAATCCTAACCCTAACCCTAACCCTAACACCAACCCTAACCCTATCCCTAACCCTAACACCAACCCTAACCCTAAACCTAACCCTCACCCTATGCCTAACACGAACCCTAACCCTAACCCTAACCCTAACCCTAACACCAACCCTAACCCTAATCCTAACCCTAACCCTAACCCTAACCCTAACCCTAACCCTAACCCTAACACCAACCCTAACCCTAACCCTATCCCTAACACCAACACTAACCCTAATCCTAACCCTAACCCTAACCCTAACACCAACCCTAACCCTAACCCTAACCCTAACACCAACCCTAACCCTATCCCTAACCCTAACACCAACCCTAACCCTAACCCTAACCCTCACCCTATGCCTAACACGAACCCTAACCCTAACCCTAACCCTAACCCTAACACCAACCCTAACCCTAATCCTAACCCTAACCCTAACCCTAACCCTAACCCTAACCCTAACCCTAACACCAACCCTAACCCTAACCCTATCCCTAACACCAACACTAACCCTAATCCTAACCCTAACCCTAACCCTAACACCAACCCTAACCCTAACCCTAACCCTAACCCTAACACCAACCCTAACCCTAACCCTAACCCTAACCCTAACCCTATGCCTAACACGAACCATAACCCTAACCCTAAACCTAACACCAACCCTAACCCTAACCCTAACCCTAAACCTAACACCAACCCTAACCCTAACCCAAACACTAACCCTAACACCAACCCTAACCCTAACACCAACCCTAATTCTAACCCTAACCCTAACCCTAACCCTAACCCTAACCCTATACCTAACACCAACCCTAACCCTAATCCTAACCCTAACCCTAACCCTAACCCTAACACTAACCCCAACCCTAACCCTAACCCTAACACCAACCCTAACCATAACCCTAACCCTAACCCTATACCTAACACCAACCCTAACCCTAACCCTAACCCTAACCCTAACACCAACCCTAACACTAACCCTAACCCTAACCCTAACCCTAACACCAACCCTAACCCTAATCCTAACCCTAACCCTAACCCTAACCCTAACCCTATGCCTAACACCAACACTAACCCTAACCCTAACCCTAACCCTAACACCAACCCTAACCCTAATCCTAACCCTAACCCTAACCCTAACCCTAACACTAAACCTAACCCTAACCCTAACCCTATGCCTAACACCAACACTAACCCTAACCCTAACCCTAACCCTAACACCAACCCTAACCCTAATCCTAACCCTAACCCTAACCCTAACCCTAACCCTAACACTAACCCTAACCCTAACCCTAACCCTAACCCTAACACCAACCCTAACCCTAACTCTAAACCTAACCCTAACCCTATACCTAACACCAACCCTAACCCTAACCCTAACCCTAACCCTAACACCAACCCTAACACTAACCCTAACCCTAACCCTAACCCTAACACCAACTCTAACCCTAATCCTAACCCTAACCCTAACCCTAACCCTAACACCAACCCTAACCCTAACCCTAACCCTAACCCTAACCCTATGCCTAACACCAACACTAACCCTAACCCTAACCCTAACCCTAACACCAACCCTAACACTAACCCTAACCCTAACCCTAACCCTAACCCTAACACCATCCCTAACCCTAATCCTAACCCTAACCCTAACCCTAACCCTAACCCTAAACCTAACACCAACCCTAACCCTAACCCTAACCCTATCCCTATGCCTAACACCAACCCTAACCCTAACCCTAACCCTAACCCTAACACCAACCCTAACCCTAACCCTAACCCTAACCCAAACTCTAACCCTAACACCAACCCTAACCCTAACCCTAACCCTAACACCAACCCTAACTCTAATCCTAACCCTATCACTAACCCTAACCCTAACACCAACCCTAACTGTAACCCTAACCCTAACCCTAAACCTATGTCTAACACAAACCCTAACCCTAACGCCAACCCTAACCCTAACCCTAACCCTAACACCAACCCTAACCCTAACCCTAACCCTAACCCTAACCCTATGCCTAACACGAACCCTAACCCTAACCTTAACCCTAACCCTAACCCTAACACCAACCCTAACCCTAACCCTAACCCTAACCCTAACCCTAACACCAACCCTAAACCTAAACCTAACCCTAACCCTAACACCAACCCTAAACCTAATCCTAACCCTAACCCTAACCCTAACCCTAACCCTAACACCAACCCTAACCCTAACCCTATGCCTAACACGAACCATAACCCTAACCCTAAACCTAACACCAACCCTAACCCTAACCCTAACCCTAACCCTAAACCTAACACCAACCCTAACCCTCACCCAAACACTAACCCTAACACCAACCCTAACCCTAACACCAACCCTAACCCTAACCCTAACCCTAACCCTAACCCTATACCTAACACCAACCCTAACCCTAACCTTAACCCTAAACCCTAATCCTAACCCTAACCCTAACCCTAACCCTAACCCTAACCCTAACAAGGGCAAGGTGTACTGGTCAGCGACGGGCAAGTTCTAGGCCTCGGACTAGAAAAAGCCATGGGCGTTGGTCTAGGGCCCGAGGTAGGGCTAGTGGGAGAGGTAGGCGTAGCGCTGGAATAGGCAAAGGGCAAGGGGTGGGTGTCGGGGTAAACCTCGGAGTAGGCCTAGGACCAGGAGTGGGACCTGTGGCTAGGGGTAGGGATGGGGGTGGGCCTATGGGTAGGGGGAGCTGTAGGGACAGGGGTAGGGGTAGGACCAGAGGTAGTGCTAGGCGTAGGCCTAGGGCGAGGGGTAGTGCTCGGGGTAACCTAACCCTAACCCTAAACCTAACCCTAACACCAACCCTAACCCTAACCCTAACCCTAACCCTAACCCTAACCCTAACACGAACCCTAACTCTAACCCTAACCCTAACCCTAACCCTATGCCTAACACGAACCCTAACACTAAACCTAACCCTAACCCTAACACCAACCCTAACCCTAATCCTAACCCTAACCCTAACCCTATGCCTAACACCAACACTAACCCTAACCCTAACCCTAACCCTAACACCAACCCTAACCCTAATCCTAACCCTAACCCTAACCCTAACCCTAACCCTAACACTAACCCTAACCCTAACCCTAACCCTAACCCTAACACCAACCCTAACCCTAACTCTAAACCTAACCCTAACCCTATACCTAACACCAACCCTAACCCTAACCCTAACCCTAACCCTAACACCAACCCTAACACTAACCCTAACCCTAACCCTAACCCTAACACCAACTCTAACCCTAATCCTAACCCTAACCCTAACCCTAACCCTAACACCAACCCTAACCCTAACCCTAACCCTAACCCTAACCCTATGCCTAACACCAACACTAACCCTAACCCTAACCCTAACCCTAACACCAACCCTAACACTAACCCTAACCCTAACCCTAACCCTAACCCTAACACCATCCCTAACCCTAATCCTAACCCTAACCCTAACCCTAACCCTAACCCTAAACCTAACACCAACCCTAACCCTAACCCTAACCCTATCCCTATGCCTAACACCAACACTAACCCTAACCCTAACCCTAACCCTAACACCAACCCTAACCCTAACCCTAACCCTAACCCAAACTCTAACCCTAACACCAACCCTAACCCTAACCCTAACCCTAACACCAACCCTAACTCTAATCCTAACCCTATCACTAACCCTAACCCTAACACCAACCCTAACTGTAACCCTAACCCTAACCCTAAACCTATGTCTAACACAAACCCTAACCCTAACGCCAACCCTAACCCTAACCCTAACCCTAACACCAACCCTAACCCTAACCCTAACCCTAACCCTAACCCTATGCCTAACACGAACCCTAACCCTAACCTTAACCCTAACCCTAACCCTAACACCAACCCTAACCCTAACCCTAACCCTAACCCTAACCCTAACACCAACCCTAAACCTAAACCTAACCCTAACCCTAACACCAACCCTAAACCTAATCCTAACCCTAACCCTAACCCTAACCCTAACCCTAACACCAACCCTAACCCTAACCCTATGCCTAACACGAACCATAACCCTAACCCTAAACCTAACACCAACCCTAACCCTAACCCTAACCCTAACCCTAAACCTAACACCAACCCTAACCCTCACCCAAACACTAACCCTAACACCAACCCTAACCCTAACACCAACCCTAACCCTAACCCTAACCCTAACCCTAACCCTATACCTAACACCAACCCTAACCCTAACCTTAACCCTAAACCCTAATCCTAACCCTAACCCTAACCCTAACCCTAACCCTAACCCTAACAAGGGCAAGGTGTACTGGTCAGCGACGGGCAAGTTCTAGGCCTCGGACTAGAAAAAGCCATGGGCGTTGGTCTAGGGCCCGAGGTAGGGCTAGTGGGAGAGGTAGGCGTAGCGCTGGAATAGGCAAAGGGCAAGGGGTGGGTGTCGGGGTAAACCTCGGAGTAGGCCTAGGACCAGGAGTGGGACCTGTGGCTAGGGGTAGGGATGGGGGTGGGCCTATGGGTAGGGGGAGCTGTAGGGACAGGGGTAGGGGTAGGACCAGAGGTAGTGCTAGGCGTAGGCCTAGGGCGAGGGGTAGTGCTCGGGGTAACCTAACCCTAACCCTAAACCTAACCCTAACACCAACCCTAACCCTAACCCTAACCCTAACCCTAACCCTAACCCTAACACGAACCCTAACTCTAACCCTAACCCTAACCCTAACCCTATGCCTAACACGAACCCTAACACTAAACCTAACCCTAACCCTAACACCAACCCTAACCCTAATCCTAACCCTAACCCTAACCCTAACCCTAACACTAACACTAACCCTAACCCTAACCCTAACCCTAACACCAACCCTAACCCTAGCCCTAACCCTAACCCTAACCCTATACCTAACACCAACCCTAACCCTAACCCTAACCCTAACCCTAACCGTAACCCTTAACCTAACCCTAACCCTAAACCTAACACCAACCCTAACCCTAACCCTAACCCTAACCCTAACACCAACGCTAACCCTAACCCTAACCCTAAACCCTAATCCTAACCCTAACCCTAACCCTAACCCTAACCCTAACCCTAACAAGGGCAAGGTGTACTGGTCAGCGACGGGCAATTCTAGGCCTCGACTAGAAGGAGCCATGGGCGTTGGTCTAGGGCCCGAGGTAGGGCTAGTGGGAGAGGTAGGCGTAGCGCTGGGGTAGGCAAAGGGCAAGGGGTGGGTGTCGGGGTAAACCTCGGAGTAGGCCTAGGACCAGGAGTGGGACCTGTGGCTAGGGGTAGGGATGAGGGTGGGCTTATGGGTAGGGGGAGCTGTAGGAACAGGGGTAGGGGTAGGACCAGAGGTAGTGCTAGGCGTAGGCCTAGGGCGAGGGGTAGTGCTCGGGGTAACCTAACTCTAACCCTAACCCTAACCCTAACACTAACCCTAACCCTAACCCTAACCCTAACACCAACCCTAACCCTAACCCTAACCCTATACCTAACACCAACCCTAACCCTAACCCTAACCCTAACACCAACCCTAACCCTAACCCTAACCCTAACCCTAACCCTAACCCTAACCCTAACAGCAACCCTAACCCTAAACCTAACCCTAACCCTAACACCAACCCTAACCCTAATCCTAACCCTAACCCTAACCCTAACACCAAACCTAAACCTAACCCTAACCCTAACCCTAACACCAAACCTAAACCTAACCCTAACCCTAACCCTAACCCTATGCCTAACACGAACCATAACCCTAACCCTAACCCTAACACCAACCCTAACCCTAACCCTAACCCTAACCCTAAACCTAACACCAACCCTAACCCTAACCCAAACACTAACCCTAACACCAACCCTAACCCTAACACCAACTGTAACCCTAACCCTAACCCTAAACCTAACCCTATACCTAACACCAACCCTAACCCTAATCCTAACCCTAACCCTAACCCTAACCCTAACACTAACCCTAACCCTAACCCTAACCCTAACACCAACCCTAACCCTAACCCTAACCCTAACCCTAACACCAACCCTAACCCTAATCCTAACCCTAACCCTAACCCTAACACCAACCCTAACCCTAACCCTAACCCTAACACCAACCCTAACCCTAACCCTAACCCTATCCCTCACCCTATGCCTAACACGAACCCTAACCCTAACCCTAACCCTAACACCAACCCTAACCCTAATCCTAACCCTAACCCTAACCCTAACCATAACCCTAACACCAACCCTAACCCTAACCCTATCCCTAACACCAACACTAACCCTAATCCTAACCCTAACCCTAAACCTAACACCAACCCTAACCCTAACCCAAACCCTAACCCTAACAACAACCCTAACCCTAACACCAACCCTAACCCTAACCCTAACCCTAACCCTAACCCTATACCTAACACCAACCCTAACCCTAATCCTAACCCTAACCCTAACCCTAACCCTAACACTAACCCTAACCCTAACCCTAACCCTAACACCAACCCTAACCCTAACCCTAACCCTAACACCAACCCTAACCCTAATCCTAACCCTAACCCTAACCCTAACACCAACCCTAACCCTAACCCTAACCCTAACACCAACCCTAACCCTAACCCTAACCCTCACCCTATGCCTAACACGAACCCTAACCCTAACCCTAACCCTAACCCTAACACCAACCCTAACCCTAATCCTAACCCTAACCCTAACCCTAACCCTAACCCTAACCCTAACACCAACCCTAACCCTAACCCTAACCCTAACCCTAAACATAACACCAACCCTAACCCTAACCCAAACACTAACCCTAACACCAACCCTAACCCTAACACCAACCCTAACCCTAACCCTAACCCTAACCCTAACCCTATACCTAACACCAACCCTAACCCTAATCCTAATTTTAACCCTAACCCTAACCCTAACACTAACCCTAACCCTAACCCTAACCCTAACACCAACCCTAACCCTAACCCTAACCCTAACCCTAACACCAACCCTAACCCTAATCCTAACCATAACCCTAACCCTAACCCTAACCCTAACCCTAACACCAACCCTAACCCTAATCCTAACCCTAAACCTAACCCTAACCCTAACCCTAACCCTAACACCAACCCTAACCCTAACCCTATCCCTAACACCAACACTAACCCTAATCCTAACCCTAACCCTAACCCTAACACCAACCCTAACCCTAACCCTAACCCTAACCCTAAACCTAACACCAACCCTAACCCTAACCCAAACACTAACCCTAACACCAACCCTAACCCTAACACCAACCCTAACCCTAACCCTAACCCTAACCCTAACCCTATACCTAACACCAACCCTAACCCTAATCCTAACCCTAACTTTAACCCTAACCCTAACACTAACCCTAACCCTAACCCTAACCCTAACCCTAACACCAACCCTAACCCTAACCCTAACCCTAACCCTAATACCAACCCTAACCCTAACCCTAACCCTAACCCTAACCCTATGCCTAACACGAACCCTAACCCTAAACCTAACCCTAACCCTAACACCAACCCTAACCCTAATCCTAACCCTACCCCTAACCCTAACCCTAACACTAACCCTAACCCTAACCCTAACCCTAACACCAACCCTAACCCTAACCCTAACCGTAACCCTAACCCTATACCTAACACCAACCCTAACCCTAACCCTAACCCTAACCCTAACCCTAACCGTAACCCTAACCCTAACCCTAACCCTAAACCTAACACAAACCCTAACCCTAACCCTAACCCTAACCCTAACACCAACCCTAACCCTAACCTTAACCCTAAACCCTAATCCTAACCCTAACCCTAACCCTAACCCTAACCCTAACAAGGGCAAGGTGTACTGGTCGGCCTCGGGCATGTGGTAGGCCTCAGACTAGATGAGCACTGGGCGTTGGTCTAGGGCCCGAGCTAGGGCTAGTGGGAGCGATAGGCGTAGCGCTGGGGTAGGCATAGGGCAAGGGGTGGGTGTCAGGGTAAACCTCGGAGTAGGCTTTGGCCCAGTATTTGGAGTTGTGGCTAGGGGTAGGGATGGTGGTGGGCCCATGGGTAGGGGGAGCTGTAGGGCCAGGGGTAGCGGTAGGACCAGAGGTAGTGCTAGGCGTAGGCCTAGGGCGAGGGGTAGTGCTCGGGGTAGGGTTAGGTGAAGGGCTAGTGGTTGGCAGAGGCCCACGGGCAGTGTTAGGGTTAGGGCTCATGTTAGGCCTAGGACTAGTGGTAGTGGTAGGAAATGGCCGATGGCTAGGGGTAGGTGTCACGGGAGGGCTCTGGGTAGTCCCAGGACTCCGAATGGATGTGGGGCATGATAGGGTGTGGCTAATGGTGGGTCCAGGGTGATTTCGTAGGACAAGGGTTAGTGCTCTTGCTATCGGTAGGGCAAGGTGTACTGGTCGGTGACGGGCAAGTGCTAGGCTTCTGACTAGAGTGAGCAATGGGCGTTGGTCTAGGGCCCGAGGTAGGGCTAGTGGGAGCGGGAGACGTAGCGCTGGGGTAGGCAAAGGGCAAGGGGTGGGTGTCGGGGTAAACCTCGGAGTAGGCCAAGGACCAGGAGTGGGAGCTGTGGCTACGGGTAGGGATGGCGGTGGGCCTATGGGTAGGGGGAGATGTAGGGCCAGGGGTAGGGGTAGGACCAGAGGTAGTGCCAGGCGTAGGCCTAGGGGGAGGGGTATTGCTCGAAGTAACCTAACCCTAACCCTAAACCTAACCCTAAAACTAACCCTAACCCTAACCCTAACACTAACACCAAACCTAACCCTAACCCTAACCCTAAACCTAACCATAAACCTAACCGCAACCCTAACCCTAATCCTAACCTTAACCCTAACACCAACCCTAACCCTATCCCTAACCCTAAACCCTAACCCTAACCCTAACCCTAACCCTAACCCTAACCCTAACCCTAACCCTAACCCTAACAAGGGCAAGGTGTACTAGTCAGCGACGGGCAAGTTCTAGGCCTCGGACTAGAGGGAGCCGTGGGCGTTGGTCTAGGGCCCGAGCTAGGGCTAGTGGGAGCGGTAGGCGTAGCGCTGGGGTAGGCATAGGGCAAGGGGTGGGTGTCGAGGTAAACCTCGAAGTAGGCTTTGGCCCAGGAGTTGGAGTTGTGGCTAGGGGTAGGGATGGGGGTGGGCCCATGAGTAGGCGGAGCTGTAGGGCCAGGGGTAGCGGTAGGACCAGAGGTATTGCTAGGCGTAGGCCTAGAGCGAGGGGTAGTGCTCGGGGTAGGGTTAGGTGAAGGGCTAGTGGTTGGCAGAGGCCCACGGGCAGTGTTAGGGTTAGGGCTCATGTTAGGCCTAGGACTAGTGGTAGTAGTAGGGGATGGCCGAGGGCTAGGGGTAGGTGTCACGGGAGGGCTCCGGGTAGTCCTAGGACTCCGAACAGATGTGGGGCATGATTAGGGTGTGGCTAATGGTGCGTCCAGGTTGATTTCGTAGAACACGGGTTAGTGCTCTGGCTATCGGCAGGCAAGGTGTACTGGTCGGCGACGGGCAAGTGCTAGCCTTCGGACTAGAGTGAGCACTGGGCGTTGGTCTAGGGCCCGAGGTAGGGCTAGTGGGAGCGGTAGGCGTAGCGCTGTGGTAGGCAAAGGGCAAGGGGTGTGTGTCGGGGTAAACCTCGTAGTAGGCCTAGGACCAGGAGTGGGAGCTGTGGCTAGGGGTAGGGATGGGGGTGGGCCTATGGGTAGGGGGAGCTGTAGGACCAGGGGTAGGGGTAGGACCAGAGGTAGTGCCAGGCGTAGGCCTAGGGCGAGGGGTAGTGCTCGGGGTAACCTAACCCTAACACTAACCCTAACCCTAACCCTAACCCTAACCCTAACCCTAACCCTTACATCAACCCTAACCCTAACACTAACCCTAACCCTAACCCTAAACCTAACACCAACCCTAACCCTAATTTTAACCCTAACCTTAACCCTAACCCTAACCCTAACACCAACCCTAACCCTAACCCTAACCCTAACCCTAAACCTAAACCTAACACCAACCCTAACCCTAACCCTAACCCTAACCCTAACACCAACCATAACCCTAACCCTAACCCTAAACCCTAATCCTAACCCTAACCCTAACCATAACCCTAATTCTAACCCTAACAAGGGCAAAGTGTACTGGTCAGCGACGGGCAAGTTCTAGGCCTCGGACTAGAGGGAGCCATGGGCGTTGGTCTAGGGCCCGAGCTAGGGCTAGTGGGAGCGGTAGGCGTGACGCTGGGGTAGGCATAGGGCAAGGGGTGGGTGTCGAGGTAAACCTCGGAGTAGGCCTAGGGCCAAGAGTGGGAGCTGTGGCTAGGGGTAGGGATGGGGGTGGGCCTATAAATAGGGGGAGCTGTAGGGCCACGGGTAGGGGTAGGACCAGAGGTAGTGCTACGCGTAAGCCTAGGGCGAGGGGTAGTGCTCGGGGTAGGGTTAGGTGAAGGGCTAGTGGTTGGCAGAGGCCCACGGGCAGTGTTAGGGTTAGGGCTCATGTTAGGCCTACTACTAGTGGTAGTGGTAGGGGATGGGCGAGGTCTAGGGGTAACTGTCACGGGAGGGCTCCTGGTAGTCCTAGGACTCCGAACGGATGTAGGGCTGGATTAGGGTGTGGCTAATGGTGGGTCCAGGGTGATTTCGTAGGACACGGGTTAGTGCTCTGGCTATCGGTAGGGCAAGGTGTACTGGTTGGCGAAGGGCAAGTGCAAGACTTCGGACTAGAGTGAGCACTGGGCGTTGCTCTAGGGCCCGAGGTAGGCTAGTGGGAGCGGTAGGCGTAGCGCTGGGGTAGGCAAAGGGCAAGGGGTGGGTGTCGGGTTAAACCTCGGAGTAGGCCTAGGACCAGGAGTGGGAGCTGTGGCTACGGGTAGGGATGGGGGTGGGCCTATGGGTAGGGGGAGCTGTAGGGACAGGGGTAGGTGTAGGACCAGAGGTAGTGCTAGGCGTAGGCCTATGGCGAGGGGTAGTGCTCGGGGTAACCTAACCCTAACCCTAACCCTAACACTAACACTAACCCTAACCCTATCCCTAACCCTAACACCAACCCTAAACCTAACCGTAACCCTAACTCTAACCCTATACCTAACACCAACCCTAACCCTAACCCTAACCCTAACCCTAACACCAACCCTAACCCTAACCCTAACCCTAACCCTAACCCTAACCCTAACCCTAAAACCAACCCTAACCCTAACCCTAACCCTAACCCTAACACCAACCCTAACCCTAATCCTAACCCTAACCCTAACCCTAACACCAACCCTAACCCTAACCCTAACCCTAACCCTAACACCAACCCTAAACCTAACCCTAACCCTAACCCTAACCCTAACACCAACCCTAACTCTAACCCTAACCCTAACCCTAACACCAACCCTAACCCTATTCCTAACCCTAACCCTAACCCTAACACCAACCCTAACCCTAACCTTAACCCTAACCCTAACACCAACCCTAACCCTAACCCTAACCCTAACCCTATACCTAACACCAACCATAACCCTAACCCTAACACTAACACCAACCCTAACCCTAATCCTAACCGTAACCCTAACCCTAACCCTAACACTAACCCTAACCCTAACCCTAACCCTAACACCAACCCTAAACCTAACCCTAACCCTAACCCTAACCCTATACCTAACACCAACCCTAACCCTAACCTTAACCCTAACCCTAACACCAACCCTAACCCTAACCCTAACCCTAACCCTAACCCTAACACCAACCCTAACCCTTATCCTAACCCTAACCCTAACCCTAACCCTAACACCAACCCTAACCCTAACCCTAACCCTAAACCTAACACCAACCCTAACCCTAACCCTAACCCTAACACCAACCCTAACCCTAACCCTAACACTAAACACTAATCCTAACCCTAACCCTAACCCTAACCCTAAACCCTAATCCTAACCCTAACCCTAACCCTAACCCTAATTCTAACCCTAACAAGGGCAAAGTGTACTGGTCAGCGACGGGCAAGTTCTAGGCCTCGGACTAGAGGGAGCCATGGGCGTTGGTCTAGGGCCCGAGCTAGGGCTAGTGGGAGCGATAGGCGTAGCGCTGGGGTAGGCATAGAGCAAGGGGTGGGAGTCAAGGTAAACCTCGGAGTAGGCTTTGGCCCAGGAGTTGGAGTTGTGGATAGGGGTTTGGATGGGGGTGGACCCATGGGTAGGGGGAGCTGTAGGGCCAGGGGTAGCGGTAGGACCAGAGGTAATGCTAGGCGTACGCCTAGGGCGAGGGGTAGTGCTCGAGGTAGGGTTAGTTGAAGGGCTAGTGGTTGGCAGAGGCCCACGGTCAGTGTTAAGGTTAGGGCTCATGTTAAGCCTAGGACTAGTGGTAGTGGTAGGGGTTGGCCGAGGGCTAGGGGTAGGTGTCACGGGAGGGCTCCAAGTCGTCCTAGGACTCGGAACGGGTGTAGGGCTGGATTAGGGTGTGGTAAGGGTGGGTCCAGGGTGATTTCGTAGGACACGGGTTAGTGTTCTGGCTATTGGTAGGCAAGGTGTACTGGTCGGCGACGGGCAAGTGCTAGGCTTCGGACTAGAGTGAGCACTGGGCGTTGGTCTAGGGCCCGAGCTAGGGCTAGTGGGAGCGGTAGGCGTAACGCTGGGGTAGGCATAGGGCAAGGGGTGGGTGTCGAGGTAAACCTCGGAGTAGGCCTAGGGCCAGGAGTGGGAGCTGTGGCTAGGGGTAGGGATGGTTGTGGGCCTATGGGTAGGGGGAGCTGTAGGGCCAGGGGTAGGTGTAGGACCAGATGTAGTGCTATGCGTAGGCCTAGGGCGAGGGGTAGTGCTCGGGGTAACCTAAACCTAAACCTAACCCTAACCCTAACCCTAAAACAAACCCTAACCCTAACACCAACCCTAACCCTAACCCCTAATCCTAACACTAACCCTAACCCTAAACCTAACACCAACCCTAACCCTAACCCTAACCCTAAACCCTAACCCTAACCCTAACCCAAAACCTAACCCTAACCCTAACCCTAACAAGGGCAAGGTGTACTGGTCAGCGACGGGCAAGTTCTAGACCTCGGACTAGAGGGAGCCATGGGCGTTGGTGTAGGGCAAGAGCTATGGCTAGTTGGAGCGGTAGGCGTAGCGCTGGGTTAGGCATAGGGCAAGGAGTGGGTGTCGAGGTAAACCTCGGCGTCGGCCTAGGGCCAGGAGTGGGAGCTGTGGCTTGGGGTAGGGATGGGGGTGGGCCTATGGGTAGGGGGAGGTGTAGGGCCAGGGGTAGTGGTAGGACCAGAGGTAGTGCTAGGCGTAGGCCTAGGGCGAGGGGTAGTGCTTGGGGTAGGGTTAGGTGAAGGGCTAGTGGTTGGCAGAAGCCCACGGGCAGTGTTAGGGTTAGGGCTCATGTTAGGCCTAGGACTAGTGTTAGTGGTAGGGGTTGGCCGAGGGATAGGGGTAGGTGTCACGGGAGGGCTCCGGGTAGTCCTAGGACTCGCAACGGGTGTAGGGCTGGATTAGGGTGTGGTAAGTGTGGGTCCAGGGTGATTTCGTAGGACACGAGTTAGTGCTCTGGCAAATGGTAGGGCAAGGTGTACTGGTCGGCGTCGGGCAAGTGGTAGGCCTCGGACTAGAGGGAGCACTGGGTGTTGGTCTAGGGCCCAAGCTAGGGCTAGTGGGAGCGGTAGGCGTGTCACTGGGGTAGGCATAGGGCAAGGGGTGGGTGTCGGGGTAAACCTAGGTGTAGGCTTTGGGCAAGGAGTTGGAGTTGTGGCTAGGGGTAGGGATGGGGGTGGGCCTATGGGTAGGGGGAGCTGTAGGGCTGGGGTAGGGGTAGGACCAGAGGTAGTGCTAGTCGTAGGCCTAGGGAGAGGGGTAGTGCTCGGGGTAGGGTTAGGTGAAGGGCTAGTGGTTGGCAGAGGCCCACGGGCAGTGTTAGGGGTAGGGCTGATGTTAGGCCTAGGACTAGTGGTAGTGGTAGGGGATGGCCGAGGGCTAGGGGTAGGTGTCACGGGAGGGCTCCGGGTAGTCCTAGGACTCGGAACTGTTGTAGGGCTGGATTAGGGTGTGGCTAAGGGTGGGTCCAGTGTGATTTCGTAGGACACGGGTTAGTGCTCTGGCTAACAGTAGGGCAAGGTGTGCTGGTCGGCGAAGGGCAAGTGCTAGGCCTCGGACTAGAGTGAGCACTGGGCGTTGGTCTAGGGCCCGAGGTAGGGCTAGTGGGAGCGTTAGGCGTAGCGCTGGTTAGGCAAAGTGCAAGGGGTGGGTGTCGGGATAAACCTCGGAGTAGGCCTAGGACCAGGAGTGGGAGCTGTGGCTAGGGGTAGGGATGGTTGTGGGCCTATGGGTAGGGGGAGCTGTAGGGCCATGGGTAGGGCTAGGACCAAAGGTAGTGCTAGGCGTAGGCCTAGGGCGAGGGGTTAGGGCTCCGGGTAACCTAAACCTAACCCTAACCCTAACCCTAACCCTAACCCTAACAAGGGCAAGGTGTACTGGTCAGCGACGGGCAAGTTCTAGGCCTCGGACTAGAGGGAGCCATGGGCGTTGGTGTAGGGCAAGAGCTAGGGCTAGTGGGAGCGGTAGGCGTAGCGCTGGGGTAGGCATAGGGCAATGGGTGAATGTCGAGGTAAACTTCGGCGTAGGCCTAGGGCCAAAAGTGGGAGCTGTGGCTTGGGGTAGGGATGGGGGTCGGCCTGTGGGTAGGGGGAGCTGTAGGGCCAGGGGTAGTGGTAGGACCAGAGGTAGTGCTAAGTGTAGGCCTAGGGCGAGTGGTCGTGCTCGGTGTAGGGTTAGGTGACGGGCTAGTGGTTGGCAGAGGCCCACAGGCAGTGTTAGTGTTAGGGCTCATGTTAGGCCTAGGATTAGTGGTAGTGGTAGGGGTTGGCCAAAAGCTAGGCGTAGGTGTCACGGGAGGGCTTCGTTTAGTCCTAGGACTTGAAACAGTTGTAGGGCTGTATTCGGGTGTGGCTAAGGGTGGGTCCAGGGTGAATCCGTAGGACACGGTTTAGTCCTCTGGCTAACGGTAGGGCAAGGTGTACTGGTCGGCGACGGGCAAGTGCTAGGCCTCGGACTTGAGTGAGCACTGGGCGTTGGTCTAGGGCCCGAGGTAGGGCTAGTGGGAGCGTTAGGCGTAGCGCTGGTTAGGCAAAGTGCAAGGGGTGGGTGTCGGGATAAACCTCGGAGTAGGCCTAGGACCAGGAGTGGGAGCTGTGGCTAGGGGTAGGGATGGTTGTGGGCCTATGGGTAGGGGGAGCTGTAGGGCCATGGGTAGGGGTAGGACCAAAGGTAGTGCTAGGCGTAGGCCTAGGGCGAGGGGTTAGGGCTCCGGGTAACCTAAACCTAACCCTAACCCTAACCCTAACCCTAACCCTAACAAGGGCAAGGTGTACTGGTCAGCGACGGGCAAGTTCTAGGCCTCGGACTAGAGGGAGCCATGGGCGTTGGTGTAGGGCAAGAGCTAGGGCTAGTGGGAGCGGTAGGCGTAGCGCTGGGGTAGGCATAGGGCAATGGGTGAATGTCGAGGTAAACTTCGGCGTAGGCCTAGGGCCAAAAGTGGGAGCTGTGGCTTGGGGTAGGGATGGGGGTCGGCCTGTGGGTAGGGGGAGCTGTAGGGCCAGGGGTAGTGGTAGGACCAGAGGTAGTGCTAAGTGTAGGCCTAGGGCGAGTGGTCGTGCTCGGTGTAGGGTTAGGTGACGGGCTAGTGGTTGGCAGAGGCCCACAGGCAGTGTTAGTGTTAGGGCTCATGTTAGGCCTAGGATTAGTGGTAGTGGTAGGGGTTGGCCAAAAGCTAGGCGTAGGTGTCACGGGAGGGCTTCGTTTAGTCCTAGGACTTGAAACAGTTGTAGGGCTGTATTCGGGTGTGGCTAAGGGTGGGTCCAGGGTGAATCCGTAGGACACGGTTTAGTCCTCTGGCTAACGGTAGGGCAAGGTGTACTGGTCGGCGACGGGCAAGTGCTAGGCCTCGGACTTGAGTGAGCACTGGGCGTTGGTCTAGGGCCCGAGCTAGGGCTAGTGGGAGCGGTAGGCTTAGCGCTGGGGTAGGCATAGGGCAAGAGGTGGGTGTCGGTGTAAACCTAGGAGTAGGGCTACGGCCAGAAGTTGGAGCTGTGGCTAGGAGTAGGGATGGGGGTGGGCTTATGAGTAGGGGTAGCTGTAGGGCCAGGGGTAGGGGTAGGACTAGAGGTAGTGCTAGGCGTAGGCCTAGGGCGAGGGGTAGTGCTCGGGGTAGGATTAGTTGAAGGGCTACTGGTTGGCAGAGGCTCATGGGCAGTGTTAGTGTTAGGGCTCATGTTAGGCCTAGGATTAGTGGTAGTGGTACGGGTTGGCCGAGGGCTAGGGGTAGGTGTCAAGAGAGGGCTCCGTTTAGTCCTAGGATTCGGAACAGTGGTAGGGCTGGATTCGGGTGTGGCTAAGGGTGGGTCCAGGGTGATTCCGTAGGACACGGGTTACTGCTCTGGCTAACGGTAGGGCAAGGTGTACTGGTCGGCGACGGGCAAGTACTAGGCCTCGGACTAGAGTGAGCACTGGGCGTTGGTCTAGGGCCCGAGCTAGGGCTAGTGGGAGCGGTAGGCGTAGCGCTGGGGTAGGCATAGGGCAAGAGGTGGGTGTCGGGGTAAACATAGGAGTAGGCCTAGGGCCAGGAGTTGGAGCTGTGGCTAGGGGTAGGCATGGGGTTGTGCCTATGGGTAGAAGTAGCTGTAGGGCCAGGGGTAGTGGTAGGACTAGAGGTAGTGCTAGGCGTAGACATAGGGCGAGGGGGAGTGCTCGGGGAAGGGTTAGGTGAAGGGCTAGTGGTTAGCAGAGGCCTACAAGCAGTGTTAGTGTTAGGGCTCATGTTAGGCCTAAAATTAGTGGTAGTGGTATGGGTTGGACGAGGGCTATGGTTAGGTATCACGGGAGGCCTCCGTTTAGTCCTACGACTTGAAACAGGTGTAGGGCTGGATTCGGGTGTGGCTAAGGGTGGGTCCAGGGTGATTCCGTAGGACACGGGTTAGTCCTCTGGCTAACGGTAGGGCAAGGTGTACTGGTCGTTGACGGGCAAGTGCTAGGCCTCGGACTAGAGTGAGCATTTGGCGTTGGTCTAGGGCCCGAGCTAGGGCTACTGGGAGCGGTAGGCGTAGCGCTGGGGTACGCATAGGGCAAGAGGTGGGTGTCGGGGTAAACCTAGGAGTAGGCCTAGGGCCAGGAGTTGGAGCTGTGGCTAGGGGTAGTGATGGGGGTGGGCCTATGGTTAGGGGTAGCTGTAGGGCCAGGGGTAGGTGTAGGACTAGAGGTAGTGCTAGGCGTAGGCCTAGGGCGAGGGTGAGTGCTCGGGGTAGGGTTAGGTGAAGTGCTAGTGGTTGGCAGAGGCCCATGGGCATTGTTAGTGTTAGTGCTCATGTTAGGCCTAGGATTAGTGGTAGTGGTAGGGGTTGGCCGAGGGCTAGGGGTAGGTGTCACGGGAGGGCTACGTTTAGTCTTAGGACTCAGAACAGGTGTAGGGCTGGATTCGGGTGTGGCTAAGTGTGGGTCCATGGTGATTCCGTAGGACACGGGTTAGTGCTCTGGCTAACGGTAGGGCAAGGTGTACTGGTCGGCAACGGGCAAGTGCTAGGCCTCGGACTAGAGTGAGCACTGGGCGTTGGTCTAGGGCCCGAGGTAGAGCTACTGAGAGTGGTAGGTGTAGCGCTGGGGTAGGCATAGGGCAAGAGGTGGGTGTCGGGGTAAACCTAGGAGTAGGCCTAGGGCCAGGAGTTGGAGCTGTGGCTAGGGGTAGTTATGAGGGTGGGCCTATGGTTAGGGGTAGCTGTAGGGCCAGGTGTAGTGGTAGGACTAGAGGTAGTGCTAGACGTAGGCCTAGGGCGAGGGGTAGTGCTCGGGGTAGGATTAGGTGAAGGGCTATTGGTTGGCAGAGGCCCACGGGCAGTGTTAGTGTTAGGCTCATGTTAGGCCTAGGATTAGTGGTAGTGGTAGGGGTTGGCCGAGGGCTAGGTGTAGGTGTCACGGGAGGGCTCTGTTTAGTCCTAGGACTCGGACAGGTGTAGGGCTGGATTCGGGTGTGGCTATGGGTGGGTCCAGGGTAATTCCGTAGGACACGAGTTAGTGCTCTGGCTAACGGTAGGGCAAGGTGTACTGGTCGGCGACGGGCAACTGCTAGGCCTCGGACTAAAGTGAGCAATGGGCGTTGGTCTAGGGCCCGAGCTAGGGCTAGTGGGATCGGTAGGCGTAGCGCTGGGGTAGGCATAGGGCAAGAGGTGGGTGTCAGGGTAAACCTAGGAGTAGGCCTAGGGCCAGGAGTTGGAGCTGTGGCTAGGGGTAGGGATGGGGGTGGGCCTATGGTTAGGTGTAGCTGTAGGGCCAGGGGTAGGGGTAGGACTAGAGGTAGTGCTAGGCGTAGGCCTAGGGCGAGGGGGAGTGCTCTGGGTAGGGTTAGGTGAAGGGCTAGTTGTTGGCAGAGGCCCACGGGCAGTGTTAGTTTTAGGGCTCCTGTTAGCCCTAGGAATAGTGGTAGTGGTAGGGGTTGGCCGAGGGCTAGGGGTAGGTGTCAAGGGAGGGCTCCTTTTAGTCCTAGGACTCGGAACAGTGCTAGGGTTGGATTCGGGTGTGGCTAAGGGTGGGTCCAGGGTGATTTCGTAGGACACGGGTTAGTGCTCTGGCTAACAGTAGGGCAAGGTGTACTGGTCGAAGACGAGCAAGTGATAGGCCTTGTACTAGAGTGAGCACTGGGCGTTGGTCTAGGTCCCGAGCTAGGTCTAGTGGGAGCAGTATGCGTAGGGCTGTGGTAGGCATAGGGCAAGAGGTGGGTGTCGGGATACACATAGGAGTAGGCCTAGGGCCAGGAGTTTGAGTTGTGGCTAGGGGTAGGGATGGGGGTGGGCCTATGGGTAGGGGTAGCTGTAGGGCCAGGGGTAGGTGTAGGACTAGAGGTAGTGCTAGGCGTAGGCCTAGGGCGAGGGGTAGTGCTCGGGGTAGGATTACGTGAAGGGCTAGTGGTTGGCAGGGGCCCACGGGCAGTGTTAGTGTTAGGGCTCATGTTAGGTCTAGGATTAGTGGTAGTGGTAGGGTTTGGCCGAGGGTTAGGGGTAGGTGTCACGGGAAAACTCCGGTTAGTCCTAGGACTCGGAACAGGTGTAGGGCTGCTTTCGGGTGTGGCGAAGGGTGGGTACAGGGTGATTTCGTGGGACACAGGTTAGTGTTCTGGCTAACGGTAGGGCAAGGTGTACTGGTCGTTCACGGGCAAGTGCTAGGCCTCGGACTAGAGTGAGCACCTGGCGTTGGTATAGGGCCCGAGCTAGGGCTACTGGGAGCGGTAGGCGTAGCGCTGGGGTACGCATAGGGCAAGAAGTGGGTGTCGGGGTAAACCTAGGAGTAGGCCTAGGGCCAGGAATTGGAGCTGTGGCTAGGGGTAGGGATTTGGGAGGGCCTATGGTTAGGGGTAGCTGTAGGGCCAGGGGTAGGGGTAGGACTAGAGGTAGTGCTAGGCGTAGGCCTAGGGCGATGGGTAGTGCTCGGGGTAGGATTAGGAGAAGGGCTAGTGGTTGGCAGAGGCCCACGGGCAGTGTTAGTGTTAGGGCTCATGTTAGGCCTAGGATTAGTGGTAGTGGTAGGGGTTGGCCGAGGGCTAGGTGTAGGTGTCACGGGAGGGCTCCGTTTAGTCCTAGGACTCAGAACAGGTGTAGGGCTGGATTCGGGTGTGGCTAAGGGTGGCGCCAGGGTGATTCCATAGAACACGTGTTAGTGCTCTGGCTACCGGTAGGGCATGGTGTACTGGTCGGGGACGGGCAAATGCTAGGCTTCAGACTAGAGTGAGCACTGGGCGTTGGTCTAGGGCCCGAGCTAGGGCTAGTGGGACCGGTAGGTGTAGCGCTGAAGTAGGCATAGGGCAAGAGGTGGGTTTCGGGGTAAACATAGGAGTAGGCCTAGAACCACGAGTTGGAGCTGTGGCTAGGGGTAGGAATGGGGGTGGGCCTATGGGTAGGGGTAGCTCTAGGGCCAGCTGTAGGGGTAGGACTCGAGGTAGTGCTAGGCGTAGGCCTAGGGCGAGGGGGAGTGCTCTGGGTAGGGTTAGGTGAAGGGCTAGTGGTTGGCAGAGGCCTACAGGCAGTGTTAGTGCTAGGGCTCAAGTTAGGCCTAGGATTAGTGGTAGTGGTAGGGGTTGGCCGAGGGCTAGGAGTAGGTGTCACGGGAGGGCTCTGTTTAGTCCTAGGACTTGAAACAGGTGTAGGGCTGGATTCGGGTGTGGCTAAGTGTGGTTCCAGGGTGATTTAGTAGGACACGGGTTAGTCCTCTAGCTAACGGTAGGGCAAGGTGTACAGGTTGGCGACGGGCAAGTGCTAGGCCTCCGACTAGAGTGAGCACTGGGCGTTGGACTAGGGCCCGAGCTAGGGCTAGTGGGAGCGGTAGGCGTAGCGCTGGGGTAGGCATAGGGCAAGAGGTGGGTGTCGGTGTAAACCTAGGAGTAGGCCTAGGGCCAGGAGTCGGAGGTGTGGCTAGGGGTAGGGATGGGAGTGCGCTTATGAGTAGAGGTAGGACTAGATGTAGTGCTAGACGTAGGCCTAGGGCGAAGGGTAGTGCTCGGGGTAGGATTAGGTGAAGGGCTAGTGGTTGGCAGAGGCTCACGGGCAGTGTTAGTGTTAGGGCTCATGTTAAGCCTAGGATTAGTGGTAGTGGTAGGGGTTTGCCGAGGGCTAGTTGTAGGTGTCACGGGAGGGCTCCGTTTAGTCCTAAGAGTCGGAACAGGTGTAGGGCTGGATTCATGTGTGGCTAAGGGTGGGTCCAGGGTGATTCTGTAGGACACGGGTTAGTGCTCTGGCTAACGGTAGGGCAAGGTGTACTGGTCGGCGACGGGCAAGTGCTAGGCCTCGGACTAGAGCGAGCACTGGGCGTTGGTCTAGGGCCCGAGCTAGGGCTAGTGGGAGCGGTAGGCGTAGCGCTGGGGTATTCATAGGGCAAGAGGTGGGTGTCGGGGTAAACCTAGGAGTAGGCCTAGGGCCAGGAGTTGGAGCTGTGGCTAGGGATAGCGATGGGGGTGGGCCTATGGGTAGGGGTAGCTGTAGGGCCAGGGGTAGGGGTAAGACTAGAGGTAGTGCTAGGCGTAGGCCTAGGGCGATGGGTAGTGCTCGGGGTAGGATTAGGAGAAGGGCTAGTGGTTCGCAGAGGCCCACGGGCAGTGTTAGTGTTAGGGCTCATGTTAGGCCTAGGATTAGTGGTAGTGGTAGGGGTTGGCCGAGGGCTAGGTGTAGGTGTCACGGGAGGGCTCCGTTTAGTCCTAGGATTCAAAACAGGTGTACGGCTGGATTCGGGTGTGGCTAAGGGTGGGTCCAGGGTGATTCCGTAGGACACGGGTTAGTGCTCTGGCTAACGGTAGGGCAAGGTGTACTGGTCGGGGACGGGCAAATGCTAGGCCTCGGACTAGAGTGAGCACTGGGCGTTGGTCTAGGGCAGAGCTAGGGCTAGTGGGAGCGGTAGGCGTAGCGCTGGTGTAGGCATAGGGCAAGAGGTACGTGTAGGTGTAAACCTAAGAGTAGGCCTAGGGCCAGGAGTTGGAGCTGTGGCTAGAGGTAGGGATGGGGGTGGGCTTATGAGTAGGGGTAGCTGTAGGGCCAGGGGTAGGGGTAGGACTAGAGGTAGTGCTAGGCGTAGGCCTAGGGCGAGGGTGAGTGCTCGGGGTAGGGTTAGGTGAAGTGCTAGTGGTTGGCAGAGGCCCAGGGGCATTGTTAGTGTTAGGGCTCATGTTAGGCCTAGGATTAGTGGCAGTGGTAGGGGTTGGCCGAGGGCTAAGGGTAGGTATCAAGGAAGGGCTACGTATAGTCTTAGGACTCGGAACAGGTGTAGGGCTGGATTCAGGTGTGGCTAAGAGTGGGTCCAGGGTGATTCCATAGGACACGGGTTAGTGCTCTGGCTAACGGTAGGGCAAGGTGTACTGGTCGGCGACGGGCAAGGGCTAGGCCTCGGACTAGAGTGAGCACTGGGCATTGGTCTAGGGCCCGAGCTAGGCCTACGGAGTGTGGTAGGTGTAGCGCTGGGGTAGGCATAGGGCAAGAAGTGGGTGTCGGGGTAAACCTAGGAGTAGGACTAGGTCCAGGAGTTGGAGCTGTGGCTAGGGGTAGTGATGGGGGTGGGCCTATGGTTAGGGGTAGCTGTAGGGCCAGGGGTAGGTGTAGGACTAGAGGTAGTGCTAGGCGTAGGCCTAGGGTGAGGGGTAGTGCTCGGGGTAGGATTAGGTGAAGGGCTAGTGGTTGGCAGAGGCCCACGGGCAGTGTTAGTGTTAGGGCTCATGTTAGGCCTAGGATTAGTGGTAGTGGTAGGGGTTCGCCGAGGGTTAGGGATAGGTGTCCCGGGAGGACTCCGGTTAGTCCTAGGACTCGGAACAGGTGTAGGGCTGGATTCGGGTGTGGCTAAGTGTGGGTCCAGGGTGATTCCGTAGGACACGGGTTAGTGCTCTGGCTAACGGTAGGGCAAGGTGTACTGGTCAGCAACGGGCAAGTGCTAGGCCTCGGACTAGAGTGAGCACTGGGCGTTGGTCTAGGGCCCGAGCTAGGGCTACTGAGAGTGGTAGGTGTAGCGCTGAAGTAGGCATAGGGCAAGAGGTGGGTGTCGGGGTAAATCTAGGAGTAGGCCTAGGGCCAGGAGTTGGAGCTGTGGCTAGGGGTAGTGATGGGGGTGGGCCTATGGTTAGGGGTAGCTGTAGGGCCAGGGGTAGGGGTAGGACTAGAGGTAGTGCTAGGCGTAGGCCTAGGGCGAGGGGTAATGCTCGGGGTAAAATTACGTGAAGGGCTATTGGTTGGCAGAGGCCCACGGGCAGTGTTAGTGTTAGGGCTCATGTTAGGCCTAGGATTAGTGGTAGTGGTAGGGGTTGGCCGAGGGCTAGGGGTAGGTGTCACGAGAGGGCTTCGTTTAGACCTAGGACTTGAAACAGGCGTAGGGCTGGATTCGGGTGTGGCTAAGGGTGGGTCCAGGGTGAATCCGTAGTACACGGGTTAGTCCTCTGGCTAACGGTAGGGCAAGGTGTACTGGACGGCGACGGGCAAGTGCTAGGCCTCGGACTAGAGTGAGCACTGGGCGTTGGTCTAGGTCCCGAGCTAGGGCTAGTGGGAGCGGTAGGCGTAGCGCTGGGGTAGGCATAGGGCAAGAGGTGGGTGTCGGGGTAAACATAGGAGTAGGCCTAGGGCCACGAGTTGGAGCTGTGGCTAGGGGTAGGAATGGGGTTGGGCCTATGGGTAGGGGTAGCTCTAGGGCCAGCTGTAGGGGTAGGACTCGAGGTAGTGCTAGGCGTAGGCCTAGGGCGAGGGGGAGTGCTCTGGGTAGGGTTAGGTGAAGGGCTAGTGGTTGGCAGAGGCCTACAGGCAGTGTTAGTGCTAGGGCTCAAGTTAGGCCTAGGATTAGTGGTAGTGGTAGGGGTTGGCCGAGGGCTAGGAGTAGGTGTCACGGGAGGGCTCTGTTTAGTCCTAGGACTTGAAACAGGTGTAGGGCTGGATTCGGGTGTGGCTAAGTGTGGTTCCAGGGTGATTTAGTAGGACACGGGTTAGTCCTCTAGCTAACGGTAGGGCAAGGTGTACAGGTTGGCGACGGGCAAGTGCTAGGACTCCGACTAGAGTGAGCACTGGGCGTTGGACTAGGGCCCGAGCTAGGGCTAGTGGGAGCGGTAGGCGTAGCGCTGGGGTATTCATAGGGCAAGAGGTGGGTGTCGGGGTAAACCTAGGAGTAGGCCTAGGGCCAGGAGTTGGAGCTGTGGCTAGGGATAGCGATGGGGGTGGGCCTATGGGTAGGGGTAGCTGTAGGGCCAGGGGTAGGGGTAAGACTAGAGGTAGTGCTAGGCGTAGGCCTAGGGCGATGGGTAGTGCTCGGGGTAGGATTAGGAGAAGGGCTAGTGGTTCGCAGAGGCCCACGGGCAGTGTTAGTGTTAGGGCTCATGTTAGGCCTAGGATTAGTGGTAGTGGTAGGGGTTGGCCGAGGGCTAGGTGTAGGTGTCACGGGAGGGCTCCGTTTAGTCCTAGGATTCAAAACAGGTGTACGGCTGGATTCGGGTGTGGCTAAGGGTGGGTCCAGGGTGATTCCGTAGGACACGGGTTAGTGCTCTGGCTAACGGTAGGGCAAGGTGTACTGGTCGGGGACGGGCAAATGCTAGGCCTCGGACTAGAGTGAGCACTGGGCGTTGGTCTAGGGCAGAGCTAGGGCTAGTGGGAGCGGTAGGCGTAGCGCTGGTGTAGGCATAGGGCAAGAGGTACGTGTAGGTGTAAACCTAAGAGTAGGCCTAGGGCCAGGAGTTGGAGCTGTGGCTAGAGGTAGGGATGGGGGTGGGCTTATGAGTAGGGGTAGCTGTAGGGCCAGGGGTAGGGGTAGGACTAGAGGTAGTGCTAGGCGTAGGCCTAGGGCGAGGGTGAGTGCTCGGGGTAGGGTTAGGTGAAGTGCTAGTGGTTGGCAGAGGCCCAGGGGCATTGTTAGTGTTAGGGCTCATGTTAGGCCTAGGATTAGTGGCAGTGGTAGGGGTTGGCCGAGGGCTAAGGGTAGGTATCAAGGAAGGGCTACGTATAGTCTTAGGACTCGGAACAGGTGTAGGGCTGGATTCAGGTGTGGCTAAGAGTGGGTCCAGGGTGATTCCATAGGACACGGGTTAGTGCTCTGGCTAACGGTAGGGCAAGGTGTACTGGTCGGCGACGGGCAAGGGCTAGGCCTCGGACTAGAGTGAGCACTGGGCATTGGTCTAGGGCCCGAGCTAGGCCTACGGAGTGTGGTAGGTGTAGCGCTGGGGTAGGCATAGGGCAAGAAGTGGGTGTCGGGGTAAACCTAGGAGTAGGACTAGGTCCAGGAGTTGGAGCTGTGGCTAGGGGTAGTGATGGGGGTGGGCCTATGGTTAGGGGTAGCTGTAGGGCCAGGGGTAGGTGTAGGACTAGAGGTAGTGCTAGGCGTAGGCCTAGGGTGAGGGGTAGTGCTCGGGGTAGGATTAGGTGAAGGGCTAGTGGTTGGCAGAGGCCCACGGGCAGTGTTAGTGTTAGGGCTCATGTTAGGCCTAGGATTAGTGGTAGTGGTAGGGGTTCGCCGAGGGTTAGGGATAGGTGTCCCGGGAGGACTCCGGTTAGTCCTAGGACTCGGAACAGGTGTAGGGCTGGATTCGGGTGTGGCTAAGTGTGGGTCCAGGGTGATTCCGTAGGACACGGGTTAGTGCTCTGGCTAACGGTAGGGCAAGGTGTACTGGTCAGCAACGGGCAAGTGCTAGGCCTCGGACTAGAGTGAGCACTGGGCGTTGGTCTAGGGCCCGAGCTAGGGCTACTGAGAGTGGTAGGTGTAGCGCTGAAGTAGGCATAGGGCAAGAGGTGGGTGTCGGGGTAAATCTAGGAGTAGGCCTAGGGCCAGGAGTTGGAGCTGTGGCTAGGGGTAGTGATGGGGGTGGGCCTATGGTTAGGGGTAGCTGTAGGGCCAGGGGTAGGGGTAGGACTAGAGGTAGTGCTAGGCGTAGGCCTAGGGCGAGGGGTAATGCTCGGGGTAAAATTACGTGAAGGGCTATTGGTTGGCAGAGGCCCACGGGCAGTGTTAGTGTTAGGGCTCATGTTAGGCCTAGGATTAGTGGTAGTGGTAGGGGTTGGCCGAGGGCTAGGGGTAGGTGTCACGAGAGGGCTTCGTTTAGACCTAGGACTTGAAACAGGCGTAGGGCTGGATTCGGGTGTGGCTAAGGGTGGGTCCAGGGTGAATCCGTAGTACACGGGTTAGTCCTCTGGCTAACGGTAGGGCAAGGTGTACTGGACGGCGACGGGCAAGTGCTAGGCCTCGGACTAGAGTGAGCACTGGGCGTTGGTCTAGGTCCCGAGCTAGGGCTAGTGGGAGCGGTAGGCGTAGCGCTGGGGTAGGCATAGGGCAAGAGGTGGGTGTCGGGGTAAACATAGGAGTAGGCCTAGGGCCACGAGTTGGAGCTGTGGCTAGGGGTAGGAATGGGGTTGGGCCTATGGGTAGGGGTAGCTCTAGGGCCAGCTGTAGGGGTAGGACTCGAGGTAGTGCTAGGCGTAGGCCTAGGGCGAGGGGGAGTGCTCTGGGTAGGGTTAGGTGAAGGGCTAGTGGTTGGCAGAGGCCTACAGGCAGTGTTAGTGCTAGGGCTCAAGTTAGGCCTAGGATTAGTGGTAGTGGTAGGGGTTGGCCGAGGGCTAGGAGTAGGTGTCACGGGAGGGCTCTGTTTAGTCCTAGGACTTGAAACAGGTGTAGGGCTGGATTCGGGTGTGGCTAAGTGTGGTTCCAGGGTGATTTAGTAGGACACGGGTTAGTCCTCTAGCTAACGGTAGGGCAAGGTGTACAGGTTGGCGACGGGCAAGTGCTAGGCCTCCGACTAGAGTGAGCACTGGGCGTTGGACTAGGGCCCGAGCTAGGGCTAGTGGGAGCGGTAGGCGTAGCGCTGGGGTAGGCATAGGGCAAGAGGTGGGTGTCGGTGTAAACCTAGGAGTAGGCCTAGGGCCAGGAGTCGGAGGTGTGGCTAGGGGTAGGGATGGGAGTGGGCTTATGAGTAGAGGTAGGACTAGATGTAGTGCTAGGCGTAGGCCTAGGGCGAGGGGTAGTGCTCGGGGTAGGATTAGGTGAAGGGCTAGTGGTTGGCAGAGGCTCACGGGCAGTGTTAGTGTTAGGGCTCGTGTTAAGCCTAGGATTAGTGGTAGTGGTAGGGGTTTGCCGAGGGCTAGTTGTAGGTGTCACGGGAGGGCTCCGTTTAGTCCTAAGACTCGGAACAGGTGTAGGGCTGGATTCATGTGTGGCTAAGGGTGGGTCCAGGGTGATTCTGTAGGACACGGGTTAGTGCTCTGGCTAACGGTAGGGCAAGGTGTACTGGTCGGCGACGGGCAAGTGCTAGGCCTCGGACTAGAGCGAGCACTGGGCGTTGGTCTAGGGCCCGAGCTAGGGCTAGTGGGAGCGGTAGGCGTAGCGCTGGGGTAGGCATAGGGCAAGAGGTGGGTGTCGGGGTAAACCTAGGAGTAGGCCTAGGGCCAGGAGTTGGAGCTGTGGCTAGGGGTAGCGATGGGGGTGGGCCTATGTGTAGGGGTAGCTGTAGGGCCAGGGGTAGGGGTAGGACTAGAGGTAGTGCTAGGCGTAGGCCTAGGGCGATGGGTAGTGCTCGGAGTAGATTTAGGAGAAGGGTTAGTGGTTGGCAGAGGCCCACGGGCAGTGTTAGTGTTAGGGCTCATGTTAGGCCTAGGATTAGTGGTAGTGGTAGGGGTTGGCCGAGGGCTAGGTGTAGGTGTCACGGGAGGGCTCCGTTTAGTCCTAGGATTCAAAACAGGTGTACGGCTGGATTCGGGTGTGGCTAAGGGTGGGTCCAGGGTGATTCCGTAGGACACGGGTTAGTGCTCTGGCTAACGGTAGGGCAAGGTGTACTGGTCGGGGACGGGCAAATGCTAGGCCTCGGACTAGAGTGAGCACTGGCCGTTGGTCTAGGGCAGAGCTAGGGCTAGTGGGAGCGGTAGGCGTAGTGCTGGTGTAGGCATAGGGCAAGAGGTACGTGTAGGTGTAAACCTAAGAGTAGGCCTAGGGCCAGGAGTTGGAGCTGTGGCTAGAGGTAGGGATGGGGGTGGGCTTATGAGTAGGGGTAGCTGTAGGGCCAGGGGTAGGGGTAGGACTAGAGGTAGTGCTAGGCGTAGGCCTAGGGCGAGGGGTAGTGCTCGGGGTAGGATTAGGTGAAGGGCTAGTGGTTGGCAGAGGCTCACGGGCAGTGTCAGTGTTAGGGCTCATGTTAGGCCTAGGATTATTGGTAGTGGTAGGGGTTGGGCGAGGGCTAGGTGTAGGTGTAACGGGATGGCTCCGATTAGTCCTAGGACTCAGAACAGGTGTAGGGCTGGATTCGGGTGTGGCTAAGGGTGGCGCCAGGGTGATTCCATAGAACACGTGTTAGTGCTCTGGCTACCGGTAGGGCAAGGTGTACTGGTCGGGGAAGGAAAAATGCTAGGCTTCAGACTAGAGTGAGCAATGGGCGTTGGTCTAGGGCCCGAGCTAGGGCTAGTGGGACCGGTAGGCGTAGCACTGGGGTAAACATAGGGCAAGAGGTGGGTGTCGGTGTAAACCTAGGAGTAGGCCTAGGGCCAGGAGTTGAGCTGTGGCTAGGGTTAGGGATGGGGGTGGTCTTATGAGTAGGGGTAGCTGTAGGGCCAGGGGTAGGGGTAGGACTAGAGGTAGTGCTAGGCGTAGGCCTAGGGCAAGGGTGAGTGCTCGGGGTAGGGTTAGGTGAAGTGCTAGTGGTTGGCAGAGGCCCAGGGGCATTGTTAGTGTTAGGGCTCATGTTAGGCCTAGGATTAGTGGCAGTGGTAGGGGTTGGCCGAGGGCTAGGGGTAGGTATCAAGGAAGGGCTACATATAGTCTTAGGACTCGGAACAGGTGTAGGGCTGGATTCAGGTGTGGCTAAGAGTGGGTCCAGGGTGATTCCATAGGACACGGTTTAGTGCTCTGGCTAACGGTAGGGCAAGGTGTACTGGTCGGCGACGGGCAAGTGCTAGGCCTCGGACTAGAGTGAGCACTGGGCATTGGTCTAGGGCCCGAGCTAGGCCTACGGAGTGTGGTAGGTGTAGCGCTGGGGTAGGCATAGGGCAAGAAGTGTGTGTCGGGGTAAACCTAGGAGTAGGACTAGGTCCAGGAGTTGGAGCTGTGGCTAGGGGTAGGGATGGGGGTGGGCCTATGGGTAGGGGTAGCTGTAGGGCCATGGGTAGGGGTAGGACTAGACGTAGTGCTAGGCGTAGGCCTAGGGCGATGGGTAGTGCTCGGAATAGGATTAGGTGAAGGGCTAGTTGTTGGCAGAGGCCCACGGGCAGTGTTAGTGTTAGGGCTCATGTTAGGCCTAGGATTAGTGGTAGTGGTAGGGGTTGGCTGAGGGCTAGGTGTAGGTGTCCCGGGAGGGCTCCGTTTAGTCCTAGGACTCGGAACAGGTGTAGGGCTGGATTCGGGTGTGGCTAAGGGTGGGTCCAGGGTGATTCCGTAGGACACGGGTTAGTGCTCTGGCTAACGGTAGGGCAAGGTGTACTGGTCGGCGACGGGCAAGTGGTAGGCCTCGGACTAGAGTGAGCACTGGCCGTTAATCTAGCGCCCGAGCTTGGGCTAGTGGGAGCGGTAGTCGTAGCGCTGGGGTAGGCATAGGGCAAGAGGTGGGTGTCGGTGTAAACCTAGAAGTAGGCCTAGGGCCAGGAGTTGGAGCTGTGGCTAGGGGTAGGGATGGGGGTGGGCTTATGAGTAGGTGTAGCTGTAGGGCCAGGGGTAGGGGTAGGACTAGAGGTAGTGCTAGGCGTAGGCCTAGATCAAGGGGTAGTGCTCGGGGTAGGATTAGGTGAAGGGCTAGTGGTTGGCAAAGGCTCACGGGCAGTGTTAGTGTTAGGGCTCATGTTAGGCCTAGAATTAGTGGTAGTGGTAGGGGTTGGCCGAGGCTAGGGGTAGGTGTCACGGGAGGGCTCTGTTTAGTCCTAGGACTTGAAACAGCGGTAGGGCTGGATTCGGGTGTGGCTAACGGTGGGTCAAGGTTGATTCCGTAGGACACGAGTTAGTCCTCTGGCTAACGGTAGGGCAAGGTGTACTGGTCGGCGACGGGCAATTGCTAGGCCTCGGAATAAAGTGAGCACTGGGCGTTGGTCTAAGGCCCGAGCTAGGGCTAGTGGGAGCGGTAGGCGTAGCGCTGGGGTAGGAATAGGGCAAGAGTGGGTGTCAGGGTAAACCTAGGGGTAGGCCTAAGGCCAGGAGTTGGAGCTGTATCTAGGGGTAGGGATGGGGGTGGGCCTATGGGTAGGGGTAGCTTTAGGGCCAGGGGTAGGGGTAGGACTAGAGGTAGTGCTAGGCGTAGGCCTAGGGCGAAGGGGAGTGCTCTGGGTAGGGTTAGGTGAAGGGATAGTGGTTGGCAGAGGCCTACGGGCAGTGTTAGTGTTAGGGCTCATGTTAGGCCTAGGATTAGTGGTAGTGGTAGGGGTTGGCCGAGGGCTAGGGGTTGGTGTCACGGGAGTGCTCCGTTTAGTCCTAGGACTTGAAACAGGTGTAGGGCTGGATTCGGGTGTGGCTAAGGTTGGGTCCAGTGTGATTCCGTAGGACACGGGTTAGTGCTCTGGCTAACGGTAGGGCAAGGTGCTCTGGCTAACTGGTCTGCGACAAGCAAGTGCTAGGCCTCGGACTAGAGTGAGCACTGGGCGTTGGTCTAGGGCCGAGCTAGGGCTAGTGGGAGCGGTAGGCGTAGCGCTGGGGTAGGCATAGGGCAAGAGGTGGGTGTCGGGGTAAACCTAGGAGTAGGCCTAGAACCAGGAGTTGGAGCTGTGGCTAGGGGTAGGGATGGGGGTGGGACTATGGTTAGGGGTAGCTGTAGGGCCAGGGGTAGGGGTAGGACTAGAGGTAGTGCTAGGTGTAGGCCTAGGGCGAGGGGGAGTGCTCGGGGTAGGGTTAGGTGAAGTGCTAGTGGTTGGCAGTGGCCCACGGGCAGTGTTAGTGTTAGGGCTCATGTTAGGCCTAAAATTAGTGGTAGTGGTAGTGGTTTGCCGAGGGCTAAAGGTAGGTGTCACGGGAAAACTCCGGTTAGTCCTGGGACTCGGAACAGTTGTAGGGCTGGATTCGGGTGTGGCTAAGGGTGGGTCCAGGGTGATTTCGTGGTACACAGGTTAGTTTTCTGGCTAACGGTAGGGCAAGGTGTACTGGTCGGCGACGGGCAAGTGCTAGGCCTCGGACTAAAATGAGCACTGGGCGTTGATCTAGGGCCCGAGCTAGGGCTAGTGGGAGCGGTAGGCGTAGCACTGAGGTAGGCATAGGGCAAGAGGTGGGTGTCGGTGTAAACCTAGGAGTAGGCCTAGGGCCAGGAGTTGGAGCTGTGGCTAGGGGTAAGGATGGGGGTGGGCGTATGGGTATGGGTAGCTGTAGGGCCAGGGGTAGGGGTAGGACTAGAGGTAGTGCTAGGCGTAGGCCTAGGGCGAGGGTGAGTGCTCGGGGTAGGGTTAGGTGAAGTGCTAGTGGTTGGCAGAGGCCCACGGGCATTGTTAGTGTTAGGGCTCCTGTTAGGCCTAGGATTAGTGGTAGTGGTAGGGGTTTGCCGAGGGCTAGGGGTAGGTGTCACGGGAGGGCTCCGTTTAGTCCTAGGACTTGAAACAGGTGTAGGGCTGGATTCGGGTGTGGCTAAGGGTGGGTCCAGGGTGATTCTGTAGGACACAGGTTAGTGCTCTGGCTAACGGTAGGGCAAGGTGTACTGGTCGGCGACGGGCAAGTGCTAGGCCTCGGACTAGAGTGAGCACTGGGCGTTGGTCTAGTGCCCGAGCTAAGGCTACTGAGAATGGTAGGTGTAGCGCTGCGGTAGGCATAGGGCAAGAGGTGGGTGTCGGGGTAAATCTAGGAGTAGGCCTAGGGCCAGGAGTGGAGCTGTGGCTAGGGGTAGTGATGGGGGTGGGCCTATGGTTAGGGGTAGCTGTAGGGGCAGGGGTCGAGGTAGGACTAGAGGTAGTCCTAGGCGTAGGCCTAGGGCGAGGGGTAGTGCTCGGGGTAGGATTAGGTGAAGGGCTAGTGGTTGGCAGCCGTTCACGGGCAGTGTTAGTGTTAGGGCTCATGTTAGGCCTAGGATTAGTGGTAGTGATAGGGGTTGGCCGAGGGCTAGGGGTAGGTGTCACGGGAGGGCTCCGTTTAGTCCTAGGACTTGAAACAGTTGCAGGGCTGGATTCGGGTGTGGCTAAGGGTGGGTCCAGGGTGATTAAGTAGGACACGGGTTAGTGCTCTGGCTAACGGTAGGGCAAGGTGTACTGTTCGGCGACGGACAAGTGCTAGGCCTCGAACTAGAGTGAGCACTGGGCGTTGGTCTAGGGCCCGAGCTAGGGCTACTGAGAATGGTAGGTGTAGCGCTGGGGTAGGCATAGGGCAAGAGGTGGGTGTCGGGGTAAACCTAGGAGTAGGCCTAGGGCCAGGAGTTGGAGCTGTGGCTAGGGGTAGTGATGGGGGTGGGCCTATGGTTAGGGGTAGCTGTAGGGGCAGGGGTCGAGGTCGGACTAGAGGTAGTGATAGGCGTAGGCCTAGGGCGAGGGGTAGTGCTCAAAGTAGGATTAGGTGAAGGGCTAGTGGTTGGCAGCGGTTCACGGGCAGTGTTAATGTTAGGGCTCATGTTAGGCCTAGGATTAGTGGTAGTGATAGGGGTTTGCCGAGGACTGAGGGTAGGTGTCACGGGAGGGCTCCGTTTATTCCTAGGACTCGGAATAGTTGTAGGGCTGCATTCGGGTGTGGCTAAGGGTGGGTCCAGGGTGATTCCGTAGGACACGGGTTAGTGCTCTGGCTAACGGAGGGCAAGGTGTACTGGTCGGTGACGGGCAAGTGCTAGGCCTCGGACTAGAGTGAGCACTGGGCGTTGGTCTAGGGCCCGAGCTAGGGCTACTGGGTGCGGTAGGCGTAGCGCTGGGGTACGCATAGGGCAAGAGGTGGGTGTCGGGGTAAACCTAGGAGTAGGACTAAGGCCAGGAGTTGGAGCTGTGGCTAGCGGTAGTGATGGGGGTGGGCCTATGGTTAGGGGTAGCATTAGGGCCAGGGGTAGGAGTAGGACTAGAGGTAGTGCTAGGCGTAGGCCTAGGGCGAGGTGTAGTGCTCGGGGTAGGGTTAGGTGAAGGGCTAGTGGTTGGCAGAGGCCCACGGGCAGTGTTAGTGTTAGGGCTCATGTTAGGCCTAGGATTAGTGGTAGTGGTAGGGGTTGGCCGAGGGCTAGGGGTAGGTGTCAAGGGAGGGCTCCGTTTATTCCTAGGACTCGGAACAGTGGTAGGTCTGCATGCGGGTGTGGCTAAGGGTGAGTCCAGGGTGATTCAGTAGGACACGGGTTAGTCCTCTGGCTATCGGTAGGGCAAGGTGTACTGGTCGGCGACGGGCAAGTTCTAGGCCTCGGACTTGAGTGAGCACTGGGCGTTGGTCTAGGGCCCGAGCTAGGGCTAGTGGGAGCGGTAGGCGTAGCGCTGGGGTAGGCATAGGTCAAGAGGTGGGTGTCGGTGTAAACCTAGGAGTAGGCCTAGGGCCGTGAGTTGAAGCTGTGGCTAGGGGTAGGGATGGGGTGGGCTTATGAGTAGGGGTAGCTGTAGGGCCAGGGGTAGGGTTACGACTAGAGGTAGGGCTAGGCGTAGGCCTAGCGCGAGGAGTAGTGCTCGTCTTAGGATTAGGTGAAGGGCTACTGGTTGGCAGAGGCTCATGGGTAGTGTTAGTGTTAGGGCTCATGTTAGGCCTAGGATTAGTGGTAGTGGTAGGGGTTGGCCGAGGGCTAGGTGTAGGTCTCACGGGAGGGCTCCGTTTAGTCCTAGGACTCGGAACAGGTGTAGGGCTGGATTCGGGTGTGGCTAAGGATGGGTCCAGGGTGATTCCAAAAAACACGGGTTAGTGTTCGGGCTAACGGTAGGGCAAGGTGTACTGGTCGGGGACGGGCAAATGCTAGGCTTCGGACTAGAGTGAGCACTGGGCGTTGGTCTAGGGCCGAGCTAGGGCTAGTGGGAGCGGTAGGCGTAGCCCTGGGGTAGGCATAGGGCAAGAGGTGGGTGTCGGGGTAAACCTAGGAGTAGGCATAGGGCCAGGAGTTGGAGCTGTTGCTAGGGGTAGGGATGGGGGTGGGCCTGTGGTTAGGGGTAGCTGTAGGGCCAGGGGTAGTGGTAAAACTAGATGTAGTGCTATGAGTAGGACTTGTGCGAGGGGGAGTGCTCGGTGTAGGGTTAGGTGAAGTACTAGTGGTTGGCAGAGGCCCACGGGCAGTGTTAGTGTCAGGGCTCATGTTAGTCCTAGGATTAGTGGTAGTGGTAGGGGTTGGCCGAGGGCTAGGGGTAGGTGTCAACGGAGGGCTCCATTTAGTCCTAGGACTCGGAACAGTTGTAGGGCTGTGTTCGGGTGTGGCTAAAAGTGGGTCCAGGGTGATTCAGTAGGACACGGGTTAGTGCTCTGGATAACGGTAGGGCAAGGTGTACTGGTCGGCGACGGGCAAGTGCTAAGCCTCGGACTAGAGTGAGCACTGGGCGTTGGTCTAGGGCCCGAGCTAGGGCAAGAGGGAGCGGTAGGCGTAGCGCTGTGGTAGGCATAGGGCAAGAGGTGGGTGTCGGGGTGTACCTAGGAGTAGGCCTAGGGCCAGGAGTTGGAGCTGTGGCTAGGGGTAGGGATGGGGGTGGGCCTATGGTTAGGTGTAGCTGGAGGGCCAGGGGTAGGGGTAGGACTAGAGGTAGTGCTAGGCGTAGGCCTAGGGCGAGGGGGAGTGCTCGGGGTATGGTTAGGTGAAGGACTAGTGGTTGGCAGAGGCCCACGAGCAGTGTTAGTGTTTGGGCTCATGTTAGGCCTAGGATTAGTGGTAGTGGTAGGGGTTGGCCGAGGGCTAGGGGTAGGTGTCAAGGGAGGGCTTTGTTTAGTTCTAGGACTCGGAACAGTGGTAGAGCTGGATTCGGGTGTGGCTAAGTGTGGGTCCAGGGTGATTCCGTAGGACACGGGTTAGTGCTCTGGATAACGGTAAGGCAAGGTGTACTGGTCGGCGACGGGCAAGTGCTAGGCCTCGGACTAGAGTGAGCACTGGGCGTTGGTCTAGGGCCCGAGCTAGGGCTAGTTGGAGCGGTAGGCGTAGCGCTGGGGTAGGCATAGGGCAAATGGTGGGTGTCAGGGTAAACCTAGGAGTAGGCCTAGGGCCAGGAGTTGGAGCTGTGGCTAGGGGTAGGGATGGGGGTGGGCCTATGGGTAGGGGTAGCTGTAGGGCCAGGGGTAGGGGTAGGACTAGAGTTAGTGCTAGGCGTAGGCCTAGGGCAAGGGGGAGTGCTCTGGGTAGGGTTAGGTGAAGGGCTAGTGGGTGGCAGAGGCCTACGGGCAGTGTTAGTGTTAGGGCTCATGTTAGGCCTAGGATTAGTGGTAGTGGTAGGGGTTGGCCGAGGGCTAGGTGTTGGTGTCACGGGAGGGCTCCGTTTAGTCCTAGGACTTGAAACAGGTGTAGGGCTGGATTCGGGTGTAGCTAAGGGTGGGTCCAGGGTGATTCCGTAGGACCCGCGTTAGTGCTCTGGCTAACGGTAGGGCATGGTGTACTGGTAGGCGACGGGCAAGTGCTAGGCCTCGGACTAGAGTGAGCACTGGGCGTTGGTCTAGGGCCGAGCTAGGGCTAGTGGGAGCGGTAGGCGTAGCGCTGGGGTAGGCAAAGGGCAAGAGGTGGGTGTCGGGGTAAACCTAGGAGTAGGCCTAGAACCAGGAGTTGGAGCTGTGGCTAAAGGTAGGGATGGGGGTGGGCCTATGGTTAGGGGTAGCTGTAGGGCCAGGTGTAGGGGTAGGACTAGAGGTAGTGCTAGGCTTAGGCCTAGGGCGAGGGGGAGTGCTCGGGGTGTTAGGTGAAGTGCTAGTGGTTGGCAGAGGCCCAAGGGCAGTGTTAGTGTTAGGGCTCATGTTATGCCTAGGATTAGTGGTAGTTGTAGGGGTTTGCCGAGGGCTAAAGGTAGGTGTCACGGGAAAACTCCAGTTAGTCCTAGGACTCGGAACAGTTGTAGGGCTGGATTCGGGTGTGGCTAAGGATGGGTCCAGGGTGATTCCGTAGGACACGGGTTAGTGCTCTGGCTAACGGTAGTGCAAGGTGTACTGGTCGGTGACGGGCAAGTGCTAGGCCTCGGACTAGAGTGAGCACTGGGTCTTGGTCTAGAGCCCGAGCTAGGGCTACTTGGAGCGGTAGGCGTAGCGCTGGGGTACGCATAGGGCAAGAGGTGGGTGTCGGGGTAAACCTAGGAGTAGGCCTAGGGCCAGGAGTTGGAGCTATGGCTAGGGGTAGAGATGGGGGTGGTCTTATGAGTAGGGGTAGCTGTAGGGCCAGGGGTAGGGGTAGGACTAGAGGTAGTGCTAGGCATAGGCCTAGGGCGAGGGGTAATGCTCGGGGTAGGATTAGGTGAAGGGCTAGTGGTTGGCTGAGGCTCACAAGCAGTGTTAGTGTTTGGGCTCATGTTAGGCCTAGGATTAGTGGTAGTGGTAGGGGATTCCCGAGGGCTAGTGATAGGTGTCACGGGAGGACTCCGGTTAGTCATAGGACTCGGAACAGTTGTAGGGCTGGTTTCGGGTGTGGCTAAGGGTGGGTCCAGGGTGATTACGTGGGACACAGATTAGTGTTCTGCCTAACGGTAGGGCAAGGTGTACTGGTCGGCGACGGGCAAGTGGTAGGCCTCGGACTAGAGTGAGCACTGGGCGTTGGTCTAGGTCCCGAGCTAGGGCTAGTGGGAGCGGTAGGCGTCGCGCTGGGTTAGGCATAGAGCAAGAGGTGGGTGTCAGGGTAAACCTAGGAGTAGGCCTAGGTTCAGGAGTTGGAGCTGTGGCTAGGGGTAGGGATTGGGGTGGGCCTATGGTTAGGGGTAGCTGTGGGGCCAGGTGTAGGGGTCGGACTAGAGGTAGTGCTAGGCGTAAACCTAGGGCGAGGGGGAGTGCTCGGGGTAAGGTTAGATGAAAGACTAGTGGTTGGCAGAGGCTCACGGGCAGTGTTAGTGTTAGGGCCCATGTTAGGCCTAGGATTAGTGGTAGTGGTAGGGGATTCCTGAGGGCTAGTTGTAGGTGTCACGGGAGGACTCCGGTTAGTCATAGGACTCGGAACAGTTGTAGGGCTGGTTTCGGGTGTGGCTAAGGGTGGTTCCAGGGTGATTTTGTGGGACACAGTTTAGTGTTCTGGCTAACGGTAGGGCAAGGTGTACTGGTCGGGGACGGGCAAATGCTAGGATTCGGACTAGAGTGAGCACTGGGCGTTGGACTAGGGCCCGAGCTAGGGCTAGTGGGAGCGGTAGGCGTAGCGCTGGGTTAGGCATAGGGCAAGAGGTGGGTGTCAGGGTAAACCTAGGAGTAGGCCTAGGGCCAGGATTTGGAGCTGTGGCTAGGGGTAGGGATGGGGGTGGGCCTATGGTTAGGGGTAGCTGTAGGGCCAGGTGTAGGGGTAGGACTAGAGGTAGTGCTAGGCTTAGGCCTAGGGCGAGGGGGAGTGCTCGGGGTAGGGTTAGGTGAAGTGCTAGTGGTTACCAAAGGCCCAAGGGCAGTGTTAGTGTTAGGGCTCATGTTATGCCTAGGATTAGTGGTAGTTGTAGGGGTTAGCCGAGGGCTAAAGGTAGGTGTCACGGGAAAACTCCAGTTAGTCCTAAGACTCGGAACAGTTGTAGGGCTGGATTCGGGTGTGGCTAAGGATGGGTCCAGGGTGATTCCGTAGGACACGGGTTAGTGCTCTAGCTAACGGTAGTCCTAGGTGTACTGGTCGGTGACAGGCAAGTGCTAGGCCTCGGACTAGAGTGAGCACTGGGTCTTGGTCTATGGCCCGAGCTAGGGCTACTTGGAGCGGTAGGAGTAGCGCTGGGGTACGCATAGGGCAAGAGGGGGGTGTCGGGGTAAACTTAGGAGTAGGCCTAGGGCCAGGAGTTGGAGCTGTGTCTAGGGGTAGGGATGGGGGTGGGCCTATGGGTAGGGGTAGCTGTAGGGCCAGGGGTAGGGGTAGGACTAGAGGTAGTGCTAGGCGTAGGCCTAGGGCGAGGGTGAGTGCTCGGGGTAGGGTTAGGTGAAGTGCTAGTTGTTGGCAGAGGCCCACGGGCATTCTTAGTGTTAAAGCTCATGTTAGGCCTAGGATTAGTGGTAGTGGTAGGGGTTGTCCGAGGGCTAGGGGTAGGTGTAACGGGATGGCTCCGTTTAGTCTTAGGACATGAAACAGGTGTAGGGCTGGATTCGGGTGTGGCTTAGGGTGGGTCCAGGGTGATTCCGTAGGACACAAGTTAGTGCTCTGGCTAACGGTAGGGCAAGGTGTACTTGTCGGCGACGGGCAAGTGCTAGGCCTCGGACTAGATTGAGCACTGGGCGTTTGTCTAGGGCCCGAGCTAGGGCTACTGTGAGCGGTAGGCGTAGCGCTGGGGTAGGCATAGGGCAAGAGGTGGGTGTCGGGATAAACCTAGGAGTAGGCCTATGGCCGAGAGTTGGAGCTGTGGCTAGGGGTAGGAATGGGGTTGGGCCCATGGTTAGGGGTTGCTGTAGGGCCAGAGGTACGGGTAGGACTAGAGGTAGTGCTAGGCGTAGGCCTGGGGCGAGGGGTAGTGCTCGGGGTAGGATTAGGTGAAGGGCTAGTGGTTGGCAGAGGCTCACGGGCAGTGTTAGTGTTAGGGCTCATGTTAGGCCTAGGATTATTGGTAATGGTAGGGTTTGGCCGAGGGCTAGGTGTAGGTGTCACGGGAGGGCTCCGTTTAGTCCTAGGACTCAGAACAGGTGTAGGGTTGGTATCGGGTGTGGCTAAGGGTGGGTCCAGGGTGATTTCGTGGGACACAGGTTAGTGTTCTGGCTAACGGTAGGGCAAGGTGTACTGGTCGGCGACGGGCAAGTGCTAGACCTCAGACTAGAGTGAGCACTGGGCGTTGGTCTAGGGCCCGAGCTAGGGCTAGTGGGAGCAGTAGGCGTAGCGCTGGGGTAGGCTTAGGGCAAGAGGTGGGTATCGGTGTAAACCTAGGAGTAGGCCTAGGGCCAGGAGTTGGAGCTGTGGCTAGGGGTAGGGATGGGGGTGGTATTATGAGTAGGGGTAGCTGTAGGGCCAGGGGAAGGGGTAGGACTAGAGGTAGTGCTAGGCGTAGGCCTAGGGCGAGGGGTAGTGCTCGGGGTAGGATTAGGTGAAGGGCTAGTGGTTGGCTGAGGCTCACAAGCAGTGTTAGTGTTAGGGCTCATGTTAGGCCTAGGATTATTGGTAGTAGTAGGGGTTGGCAGAGGGCTAGGTGTAGGTGTCACGGGAGGGCTCCGTTTAGTCCTAGGACTCAGAACAGGTGTAGGGCTGGATTCGGGTGTGGATAAGGGTGGGGCCAGCGTGTTTCCGTAGGACACGGGTTAGTGCTCTGGCTAAAGGTAGGGCAAGGTGTACTGGTCGGGGAAGGGCAAATGCTAGGCTTCGGACTAGAGTGAGCACTGGGCGTTGGTCTAGGGCCCGAGCTAGGGCTAGTGGGACGGGTAGGCATAGCGCTGGGGTAGGCATAGGGCAAGAGGTGGGTGTCGGGGTAAACCTTGGAGTAGGCCTAGGGTCAGGAGTTGGAGCTGTGGCTAGGGGTAGGGATTGGGGTGGGCCTATGGTTAGGGGTAGCTGTGGGGCCAGGTGTAGGGGTCGGACTAGAGGTAGTGCTAGGCGTAAACCTAGGGCGAGGGGGAGTGCTCAGGGTAAGGTTAGATGAAAGACTAGTGGTTGGCAGAGGCTCACGGGCAGTGTTAGTGTTAGGGCTCATGTTAGGCCTAGGATTAGTGGTAGTGGTAGGGGATTCCTGAGGGCTAGTGGTAGGTGTCACGGGAGGACTCCGGTTAGTCATAGGACTCAGAACAGTTGTAGGGCTGGTTTCAGGTGTGGCTAAGGGTGGTTCCAGGGTGATTTCGTGGGACACAGGTTAGTGTTCTGGCTAACGGTAGGGCAAGGTGTACTGGTTGGCGACGGGCAAGTGGTAGGCCTCGGACTAGAGTGAGCACTGGGCGTTGGTCTAGGGCCCGAGCTAGAAATACTGAGAGTGGTAGGTGTAGCGCTGGTGTAGGCATAGGGCAAGAGGTGGGTGTCGGGATACACCAAGGAGTAGGCCTAGGGCCAGGAGTTGGAGCTGTGGCTAGGGGTAGTGATGGGGGTGGGCCTATGGTTAGGGGTAGCTGTAGGGCCAGGGGTAGGGTTAGGACTAGAGGTAGTGCTAGGCGTAGGCCTAGGGCGAGGGGTAGTGCTCGGGGTAGTATTAGGTGAAGGGCTAGTGGTTGGCAGAGGCCCACAGGCAGTGTTATTGTTAGGGCTCATGTTAGGCCTAAGATTAGTGGTAGTGGTAGGGGTTGGCCGAGGGTTAGGGGTAGGTGTCACGGAAGGACTACGGTTAGTCCTAGGACTCGGAAGAGGTGTAGGGCTGGTTTCGGGTGTAGCTAAGGGTGGGTCCAGGGTGATTTCGTGGGACACAGGTTAGTGTTCTGGCTAACGGTAGGGCAAGGTGTACTGGTCGGCGACGGGCAAGTGCTAGGCCTCGGACTAGAGTGAGCACTGGGCGTTGGTCTAGGGCCCGAGCTAGGGATACTGAGAGTGGTAGGTGTAGCGCTGGTGTAGGCATAGGGCAAGAGGTGGGTGTCGGGATACACCAAGGAGTAGGCCTAGGGCCAGGAGTTGGAGCTGTGGCTAGGGGTAGTGATGGGGGTGGGCCTATGGTTAGGGGTAGCTGTAGGGCCAGGGGTAGGGGTAGGACTAGAGTTAGTGCTAGGCGTAGGCCTAGGGCGAGGGGGAGTGCTCTGGGTAGGGTTAGGTGAAGGGCTAGTGGGTGGCAGAGGCCTACGGGCAGTGTTAGTGTTAGGGCTCATGTTAGGCCTAGGATTAGTGGTAGTGGTAGGGGTTGGCCGAGGGCTAGGTGTTGGTGTCACGGGAGGGCTCCGTTTAGACCTAGGACTTGAAACAGTGTAGGGCTGGATTCGGGTGTGGCTAAGGGTGGGTCCAGGGTGATTCCGTAGGACCCGGGTTAGTGCTCTGGCTAACGGTAGGGCATGGTGTACTGGTCGGCGACGGGCAAGTGCTAGGCCTCGGACTAGAGTGAGCACTGGGCGTTGGTCAAGGCCGAGCTAGGGCTAGTGGGAGCGGTAGGCTTAGCGCTGGGGTAGGGAAAGGGCAAGAGGTGGGTGTCGGGGTAAACCTAGGAGTAGGCCTAGAATCAGGAGTTGGAGCTGTGGCTAGGGGTAGGGATGGGGGTGGTCTTATGGGTAGGGGTAGCTGTAGGGCCAGGGGTAGGGGTAGGACTAGAGGTAGTGCTAGGCGTAGGCCTAGGGTGAGGGGGAGTTCTCGGGGTAGGGTTAGGTGAAGGGCTAGTGGTTGGCAGAGGCCCACGGGCAGTGTTAGTGTTAGGGCTCATGTTAGGCCTAGGATTAGTGGTAGTGGTTGGGGTTTGCCGAGGGCTAAAGGTAGGTGTCACGGGAAAACTCCGGTTAGTCCTAGGACTCGGAACAGGTGTAGGGCTGGATTGGGGTGTGGCTAAGGGTGGGTCCAGGGTGATTCCGTAGGACACGGGTTTGTGCTCTGGCTAACGGTAGGGCAAGGTGTACTGGTCGGGGACGGGCAAATGCTAGGCTTCGGACTAGAGTGAGCACTGGGCGTTGGTCTAGGGCCCGAGCTAGGGCTAGTGGGAGCAGTAGGCGTAGCACTGGGATAGGCATAGGGCAAGAGGTGGGTGTCGGGGTAAACCTAGGAGTAGGCCTAGGGCCAGGAGTTGGAGCTGTGGCTAGGGGTAGGGATGGGGGTGGGCCTATGGTTAGGGGTAGCTGTGGGGCCAGGTGTAGGGGTAGGACTAGAGGGAGTGCTAGGCTTAGGCCTAGGGCGAGGGGGAGTGCTCGGGGTAGGGTTAGGTGAAGTGCTAGTGGTTGGCAGAGGCCCAAGGGCAGTGTTAGTGTTAGGGCTCATGTTATGCCTAGGATTAGTGGTAGTTGTAGGGGTTTGCCGAGGGCTAAAGGTAGGTGTCACGGGAAAACTCCAGTTAGTCCTAGGACTCGGAACAGTTGTAGGGCTGGATTCGGGTGTGGCTAAGAATGGGTCCAGGGTGATTCCGTAGGACACGGGTTAGTGCTCTGGCTAACGGTAGTGCAAGGTGTACTGGTCGGTGACGGGCAAGTGCTAGGCCTCGGACTAGAGTGAGCACTGGGTCTTGGTCTAGGGCCCGAGCTAGAGCTACTTGGAGCGGTAGGCGTAGCGCTGTGGTACGCATAGGGCAAGAGGTGGGTGTCGGGGTAAACCTAGGAGTAGGCCTAGGGCCAGGAATTGGAGCTGTGGCTAGGGGTAGGGATGGGGGTGGGCCTATGGGTAGGGGTAGCTGTAGGGCCAGGGGTAGGGGTAGGACTAGAGGTAGTGCTAGGCGTAGGCCTGGGGCGAGGGGTAGTGCTCGGGGTAGGATTAGGTGAAGGGCTAGTGGTTGGCAGAGGCTCACGGGCAGTGTTAGTGTTAGGGCTCATGTTAGGCCTAGGATTATTGGTAATGGTAGGGGTTGGCGGAGGGCTAGGTGTAGGTGTCACGGGAGGGCTCCGTTTAGTCCTAGGACTCAGAACAGGTGTAGGGCTGGTTTCGGGTGTGGCTAAGGGTAGGTCCAGGGTGATTTCATGGGACACAGGTTAGTGTTCTGGCTAACGCTAGGGCAAGGTGTACTGGTCGGCGACGGGCAAGTGCTAGGCCTCGGACTAGAGTGAGCACTGGGCGTTGGTCTAGGGCCCGAGCTAGGGCTAGTGGGAGCGGTAGGCGTAGCGCTGGGGTAGGCATAGGGCAAGAGGTGGGTTTCGGTGTAAACCTAGGAGTAGGCCTAGGGCCAGGAGTTGGAGCTATGGCTAGGGGTAGAGATGGGGGTGGTCTTATTAGTAGGGGTAGCTGTAGGGCCAGGGGTAGGGGTAGGACTAGAGGTAGTGCTAGGCGTAGGCCTAGGGCGAGGGGTAGTGCTCGGGGTAGGGTTAGGTGAAGGGGTAGTGGGTGCCAGAGGCCTACGGGCAGTGTTAGTGTTAGGGCTCATGTTAGGCCTAGGATTAGTGGTAGTGGTAGGGGTTGGCCGAGGGCTAGGGGTTGGTGTCACGGGAGGGCTCCGTTTAGTCCTAGGACTCAGAACAGGTGTAGGGCTGGTTTCGGGTGTGGCTAAGGGTGGGTCCAGGGTGATTTCGTGGGACACAGGTTAGTGTTCTGGCTAACGGTAGGGTAAGGTGTACTGGTCGGGGACGGGCAAATGCTAGGATTCGGACTAGAGTGAGCACTGGGCGTTGGTCTAGGGCCCGAGCTAGGGCTACTGTGAGCAGTAGGCGTAGCGCTGGGGTAGGCAAAGGGCAAGAGGTGGGTGTCGGGGTAAACCTAGGAGTAGGCCTAGAACCAGGAGTTGGAGCTGTGGCTAGGGGTAGGGATGGGGGTGGGCCTATGGTTAGGGGTAGCTGTAGGGCCAGGTGTAGGGGTAGGACTAGAGGTAGTGCTAGGCTTAGGCCTAGGGCGAGGGGGAGTGCTCGGGGTAGGGTTAGGTGAAGTGCTAGTGGTTGACAGAGGCCCAAGGGCAGTGTTAGTGTTAGGGCTCATGTTATGCCTAGGATTAGTGGTAGTTGTAGGGGTTTGCCGAGGGCTAAAGGTAGGTGTCACGGGAAAACTCCAGTTAGTCCTAGGACTCGGAACAGTTGTAGGGCTGGATTCGGGTGTGGCTAAGGATGGGTCCAGGGTGATTCCGTAGGACACGGGTTAGTGCTCTGGCTAACGGTAGTGCAAGGTGTACTGGTCGGTGACGGGCAAGTGCTAGGCCTCGGGCTAGAGTGAGCACTGGGTCTTGGTCTAGGGCCCGAGCTAGGGCTACTTGGAGCGGTAGGCGTAGCGCTGGGGTACGCATAGGGCAAGAGGTGGGTGTCGGGGTAAACCTAGGAGTAGGCCTAGGGCCAGGAGTTGGAGCTGTGGCTAGGGGTAGGGATGGGGGTGGGCCTATGGGTAGGGGTAGCTGTAGGGCCAGGGGTAGGGGTAGGACTAGAGGTAGTGCTAGGCGTAGGCCTAGGGCGAGGGTGAGTGCTCGGGGTAGGGTTAGGTGAAGTGCTAGTTGTTGGCAGAGGCCCACGGGCATTCTTAGTGTTAAAGCTCATGTTAGGCCTAGGATTAGTGGTAGTGGTAGGGGTTGGCCGAGGGCTAGGGGTAGGTGTAACGGGATGGCTCCGTTTAGTCTTAGGACATGAAACAGGTGTAGGGCTGGATTTGGGTGTGGCTTAGGGTGGGTCCAGGGTGATTCCGTAGGACACAAGTTAGTGCTCTGGCTAACGGTAGGGCAAGGTGTACTTGTCGGCGACGGGCAAGTGGTAGGTCTCGGACTAGATTGAGCACTGGGCGTTGGTCTAGGGCCCGAGCTAGGGCTACTGTGAGCGGTAGGCGTAGCGCTGGGGTAGGCATAGGGCAAGAGGTGGGTGTCGGGATAAACCTAGGAGTAGGCCTAGGGCCAGGAGTTGGAGCTGTGGCTAGGGGTAGGGATGGGGGTGGGCCTATGGTTAGGGGTTGCTGTAGGGCCAGGTGTACGGGTAGGACTAGAGGTAGTGCTAGGCGTAGGCCTAGGGTGAGGGGGAGTGCTCGGGGTAGGGTTAGGTGAAGGGCTAGTGGTTGGCAGAGGCCCACGGGCAGTGTTAGTGTTAGGGCTCATGTTAGGCCTAGGATTAGTGGTAGTGGTAGGGGTTTGCCGAGGGCTAAAGGTAGGTGTCACGGGAAAACTCCGGTTAGTCCTAGGACTCGGAACAGGTGTAGGGCTGGATTCGGGTGTGGCTAAGGGTGGGTCCAGGGTGATTCCGTAGGACACGGGTTTGTGCTCTGGCTAACGGTAGGGCAAGGTGTACTGGTCGGGGAAGGGCAAATGCTAGGCTTCGGACTAGAGTGAGCACTGGGCGTTGGTCTAGGGCCCGAGCTAGGGCTAGTGGGAGCAGTAGGCGTAGCGCTGGGGTAGGCATAGGGCAAGAGGTGGGTGTCGGGGTAAACCTAGGAGTAGGCCTAGGGCCAGGAGTTGGAGCTGTGGCTAGGGGTAGGGATGGGGGTGGGCCTATGGGTAGGGGTAGCTGTAGGGCCAGGGGTAGGGGTAGGACTAGATGTAGTGCTAGGCGTAGGCCTAGGGCGAGGGTGAGTGCTCGGGGTAGGGTTAGGTGAAGTGCTAGTTGTTGGCAGAGGCCCACGGGCATTCTTAGTGTTAAAGCTCATGTTAGGCCTAGGATTAGTGGTAGTGGTAGGGGTTGGCCGAGGGCTAGGGGTAGGTGTAACGGGATGGCTCCGTTTAGTCTTAGGACATGAAACAGGTGTAGGGCTGGATTCGGGTGTGGCTAAGGGTGGGTCCAGGGTGATTTCGTGGGACACAGATTAGTGTTCTGGCTAACGGTAGGGCAAGGTGTACTGGTCGGCGACGGGCAAGTGGTAGGCCTCGGACTAGAGTGAGCACTGGGCGTTGGTCTAGGGCCCGAGCTAGGGCTAGTGGGAGCGGTAGGCGTAGCGCTGGGTTAGGCATAGGACAAGAGGTGGGTGTCAAGGTAAACCTAGGATTAGGCCTAGGGCCAGGATTTGGAGCTGTGGCTAGGGGTAGGGTTGGGGGTGGGCCTATGGTTAGGGGTAGCTGTAGGGCCAGGGGTAGGGGTAGGACTAGAGGTAGTGCTAGGCGTAGGCCTAGGGCGAGGGGGAGTGCTCTGGGTAGGGTTAGGTGAAGGGGCAGTGGGTGCCAGAGGCCTACGGGCAGTGTTAGTGTTAGGGCTCATGTTAGGCCTAGGATTAGTGGTAGTGGTAGGGGTTGGCCGAGGGCTAGGGGTTGGTGTCACGGGAGGGCTCCGTTTAGTCCTAGGACTCAGAACAAATGTAGGGCTGGTTTCGGGTGTGGCTAAGGGTGGGTCCAGGGTGATTTCGTGAGACACAGGTAAGTGTTCTGGCTAACGGTAGGGTAAGGTGTACTGGTCGGGGACGGGCAAATGCTAGGATTCGGACTAGAGTGAGCACTGGGCGTTGGTCTAGGGCCCGAGCTAGGGCTACTGTGAGCGGTAGGCGTAGCGCTGGTGTAGGCATAGGGCAAGAGGTGGGTGTCTGGGTAAACCTAGGAGTAGGCCTAGGGCCAGGAGTTGGAGCTGTGGCCAGGGGTAGTGATGGGGGTGGGCCTATGGGTAGGGGTAGCTGTAGGGCCACGGGTAGGGGTAGGACTAGAGGTAGTGGTAGGCGTAGGCCTAGGGCGAGGGGTAGTGCTCGGGGTAGGATTAGAGGAAAGGCTAGTGGTTGGCAGAGGCTCACGGGCAGTGTTAGTGTTAGGGCTCATGTTAGGCATAGGATTAGTGGTAGTGTTAGGGGTTGGCCGAGGGCTAGGTGTAAGTGTCACGGGAGGGCTCCGTTTAGTCCTAGGACTCAGAACAGGTGTAGGGCTGGATTCGTGTGTGGCTAAGGGTGGGTCCAGGGTGATTCCGTAGGACACGGGTTTGTGCTCTGGCAACGGTAGGGCAAGGTGTACTGGTCGGGGACGGGCAAATGCTAGGCTTCGGACTAGAGTGAGCACTGGGCATTGGTCTAGGGCCCAAGCTAGGGCTAGTGGGAGCGGTAAGCGTAGCGCTGGAGTAGGCATAGGGCAAGAGGTGGGTGTCGGGGTAAACCTAGGAGTAGGCCTAGGGCCAGGAGTTGGAGCTGTGGCTAGGGGTAGGGATTGGGGTGGGCCTATGGTTAGGGGTAGCTGTAGGGCCAGGGGTAGGGGTAAGACTAAAGGTAGTGCTAGGTGTAAGCCTAGTGCGAGGGGGAGTGCTAGGGGTAAGGTTAGATGAAGGACTAGTTGTTGGCAGAGGCCTACGGGCAGTGTTAGTGTTAGGGCTCATGTTAGGCCTAGGATTAGTGGTAGTGGTAGGGGTTGGCCGAGGGCTAGTGGTAGGTGTCACGGGAGGACTCCGGTTAGTCCTAGGACTCGGAACAGTTGTAGGGCTGGTTTCGGGTGTGGCTAAGGGTGGGTCCAGGGTGATTCCGTAGGACACGGGTTGTGCTCTGGCTAACGGTAGGGCAAGGTGTACTGGTCGGCGACGGGCAAGTGCTAGGCCTCGGACTAGAGTGAGCACTGGGCGTTGGTCTAGGGCCCGAGCTAGGGCTACTGTGAGCGGTAGGCGTAGCGCTGGGGTAGGCATAGGGCAAGAGGTGGGTGTCTGGGTAAACCTAGGAGTAGGCCTAGGTCCAGTAGTTGGAGCTGTGGCTAGGGGTAGGGATGGGGGTGGGCCAATGGGTAGGGGTAGCTGTAGGGCCAGAAGTAGGGGTAGGACTAGAGGTAGTGCTAGGCGTAGGCCTAGGGCTAGGGGTAGTGCTTGGGGTAGGATTAGGGGAAAGGCTAGTGGTTGGCAGAGGCTCACGGGCAGTGTTAGTGTTACGGCTCATGTTAGGCCTAGGATTAGTGGTAGTGGTAGGGGTTTGCCGAGGGCTAGGTGTAGGTGTCACGGGAGGGCTCCGTTTAGTACTAGGACTCAGAACAGGTGTAGGGCTGGATTCGGGTGTGGCTAAGGGTGGGTCCAGGGTGATTCCGTAGGACACGGGTTTGTGCTCTGGCTAACGGTAGGGCAAGGTGTACTGGTCGGGGACGGGCAAATGCTAGGCTTCGGACTAGAGTGAGCACTGGGCGTTGGTCTAGGGCCCGAGCTAGGGCTAGTGGGAGCAGTAGGCGTAGCGCTGGGGTAGGCATAGGGCAAGAGGAGGGTTTCGGGGTAAACCTAGGAGTAGGCCTAGGGCCAGGAGTTGGAGCTGTGGCTAGGGGTAGGGATGGGGGTGGTATTATGAGTAGGGGTAGTTGTAGGGCCAGTGGTAGGGGTAGGACTAGAGGTAGTGCTAGGCGTAGGCCTGGGGCGAGGGGTACTGCTCGGGGTAGGATTAGGCGAAGGGCTAGTGGTTGGCAGAGGCTCACGGGCAGTGTTAGTGTTAGGGCTCATGTTAGGCCTAGGATTATTGGTAATGGTAGGGGTTGGCCGAGGGCTAGGTGTAGGTGTCACAGGAGGGCTCCGTTTAGTCCTAGGACTCAGAACAGGTGTAGGGCTGGTTTCGGGTGTGGCTAAGGGTGGGTCCAGTGTGATTTCGTGGGACACAAGTTAGTGTTCTGGCTAACGCTAGGGCAAGGTGTACTGGTCGGCGACGTGCAAGTGCTAGGCCTCGGATTAGAGTGAGCACTGGGCGTTGGTCTAGGGCCCGAGCTAGGGCTAGTTGGAGCGGTAGGCGTAGCGCTGGGGTAGGCATAGGGCAAGAGGTGGGTGTCGGTGTAAACCTAGGAGTAGGCCTAGGGCCAGGAGTTGGAGCTGTGGCTAGGGGTAGGGATAGGGGTGGTCTTATGAGTAGGGGTAGCTGTAGGGCCAGGGGTAGGAATAAAAATAGAGGTAGTGCTAGGCGTAGGCCTAGGGCGAGGGGTAGTGCTCGGGGTAGGATTTGGTGAAGGGCTAGTGGTTGGCTGAGGCTCACAAGCAGTGTTAGTGTTAGGGCTCATGTTAGGCCTAGTATTATTGGTAGTGGTAGGGGTTGGCCGAGGGCTAGGTGTAGGTGTCACGGGAGGGCTCCGTTGAGTCCTAGGATTCAGAACAGGTGTAGGGCTGGATTCGGGTGTGGCTAAGGGTGGGGCCAGGGTGATTCTGTAGGACACGGGTTAGTGCTCTGGCTAACGGTAGGGCAAGGTGTACTGGTCGGGAAAGGGCAAATGCTAGGCTTCGGACTAGAGTGAGCACTGGGCGTTGGTCTAGGGCCCGAGCTAGGGCTAGTGGGACCGGTAGGCATAGCGCTGGGGTAGGCATAGGGCAAGAGGTGTGTGTCGGGGTAAACCTAGGAGTGGGCCTAGGTTCAGGAGTTGGAGCTGTGGCTAGGGGTAGGGATTGGGGTGGGCCTATGGTTAGGGGTAGCTGTGGGGCCAGGGGTAGGGGTCGGACTAGAGGTAGTGGTAGGCGTAAGCCTAGGGCGAGGGGGAGTGCTCGGGGTAAGGTTAGATGAAAGACTAGTGGTTGGCAGAGGCCCACGGGCAGTGTTAGTGTTAGGGCTTATGTTAGGCCTAGGATTAGTGGTAGTTGTAGGGGATTCCCGAGGCTAGTGGTAGGTGTCACGGGAGGACTCCGGTTAGTCATAGGACTCGGAACTGTTGTAGGGCTGGTTTCGGGTGTGGCTAAGGGTGGGTCCAGGATGATTTCGTGGGACACAGGTTAGAGTTCTGGCTAACGGTAGGACAAGGTGTACTGGTCGGCGACGGGCAAGTGGTAGGCCTCGGACTAGAGTGAGCACTGGGCGTTGGTCAGGGCCCGAGCTAGGGCTAGTGGGAGCGGTAGGAGTAGCGCTGGGGTAGGCATAGGGCAAGAGGTGGGTTTCAGGGTAAACCTAGGAGTAGGCCTAGGGCCAGGATTTGGAGCTGTGGCTAGGGGTAGGGATTGGGGTGGGCCTATGGTTAGGGGTAGCTGTAGGGCCAGAGGTTGGGGTAGGACTAGAGGTAGTGCTAGGCGTAGGCCTAGGGCGAGGGGGAGTGCTCTGCGTAGGGTTAGGTGAAGGGCTAGTGGGTTGCAGAGGCCTACGGGCAGTGTTAGTGTTAGGGCTCATGTTAGGCCTAGGATTAGTGGTAGTGGTAGGGGTTGGCCGAGGGCTAAAGGTTGGTGTCACGGGAGGGCTCCGTTTAGTCCTAGGACTCAGAACAGGTGTAGGGCTGGTTTCAGGTGTGGCTAAGGGTGGGTCCAGGGTGATTTCTTGGGACAGAGGTAAGTGTTCTGGCTAACGGTAGGGTAAGGTGTACTGGTCGGGGACGGGCAAATGCTAGGATTCAGAGTAGAGTGAGCACTGGGCGTTGGTCTAGGGCCCGAGCTAGGGCTACTGTGAGCGGTAGGCGTAGCACTGGGGTAGACATAGGGCAAGAGTTGGGTGTCGGGGTAAACCTAGGAGTAGGCCTAGGGCCAGGAGTTGGAGCTGTGGCTATGGGTAGGGATGAGGTTGGGCCTATGTGTAGGGGTAGCTGTAGGGCCAGGGGTAGGGGTAGGACTAGAGGTAGTGCTAGGCGTAGGCCTAGGGCGATGGGTAGTGCTCGGGGTAGGATTAGGTGAAGGGCTAGTGGTTGGCAGAGGCCCACGGGCAGTGTTAGTGTTAGGGCTCATGTTAGGCCTAGAATTAGTGGTAGTGGTAGGGGTTGGCCGAGGGCAAGGTGTAGGTGTCACGGGAGGGCTCCGTTTAGTCCTAAAACTCGGAACAGGTGTAGGGTTGGATTCGGGTGTGGCTAAGGGTGGGTCCAGGGCGATTCTGTAGGACACGGGTTAGTGCTCTGGCTAACGGTAGGGAAAGGTGTACTGGTCGGCGACGGGGAAGTGCTAGGCCTCGGACTAGAATGAGCACTGGGCGTTGGTCTAGGGCCCGAGCTAGGGCTACTGGGAGCGGTAGGCGTAGCGCTGGGGTAGGCATAGGGCAAGAGGTGTGTGTCGGGGTAAACCTAGGATAGGCCTAGGGCCAGGAGTTGGAGCTGTGGCTAGGGGTAAGGATGGGGGTGGGCCTATGGTTAGGGGTAGCTGTAGGGCCAGGGTTAGGTGTAGGACTAGAGGTAGTGCTGGGTGTAGGCCTAGGGCGAGGGGGAGTGCTCGGGGTAGGGTTAGGTGAAGTTCTAGTAGTTGGCAGAGGCCCACGGGCAGTGTTAGTGTTAGGGCTCATGTTAGGCCTAGGATTAGTGATAGTGGTAGGGGTTTGCCGAGGGCTAAAGGTAGGTGTCACGGGAAAACTCCGGTTAGTTTTAGGACTCGGAACAGGTGTAGGGCTGGATTCGGGTGTGGCTAACGGTGGGTCCACGGTGATTTCGTGGGACACAGGTTAGTGTTCTGGCTAACGGTAGGGCAAGGTGTACTGGTCGGCGACGGGCAAGTGCTAGGCCTCGGACTAGAATGAGCACTGGGAGTTGGTCTAGGGCCTGAGCTAGGGCTAGTGGGATTGGTAGGCGTAGCGCTGGGGTAGGCATAGGGCAAGAGGTGGGTGTCGGGGTAAACCTAGGAGTAGGGCTACGGCCAGGAGTTGGAGCTGTGGCTATGGGTAGGAATGGGGGTGGGCCTATGTGTAGGGGTAGCTGTAGGGCTATGGGTAGGGGTAGGACTAGAGGTAGTGCTAGGCGTAGGCATAGGGCGAGGGGGAGTGCTCTGGGTATTAGGTGAACGTGTAGTGGTTGGCAGAGGCCTACGGCCGGTGTTAGTGTTAGGGCTCATGTTAGGCCTAGGATTAGTGGTAGTGGTAGGGGTTGGACGAGGGCTAGGGGTAGGTGTAATGGGATGGCTCCGTTAGTCCTAGGACTTGAAACAGGTGTAGGGCTGGATTCGGGTGCGGCTTAGGGTGGGTCCAGGGTGATTCCATAGGACAAGGGTTAGTGCTCTGGCTAATGGTAGGGCAAGGTGTACTGGTCGGGGACGGGCAAATGCTAGGCTTCGCACTAGAGTGAGCACTGGGCGTTGGTCTAGGGCCCGAGCTAGGGCTACTGTGAGCGGTAGGCGTAGCGCTGGGGTAGGCATAGGGCAAGAGGTGGGTGTCGGGGTAAACCTAGGAGTAGGCCTAGGGCCAGGAGTTGGAGCTGTGGCTAGGGGTAGGGATGGGGGTGGGCCTATGGGTAGGGGTAGCTGTAGGGCCACGGATAGGGGTAGGACTAGAGGTAGTGCTAGGCGTTGGCCTAGGGCGAGGGGTAGTGCTCGGGTAGGATTAGGGGAAAGGCTAGTGGTTGGCAGAGGCTCACGGGCAGTGTTAGTGTTAGGGCTCATTTTAGGCCTATGATTAGTGGTAGTGGTAGGTGTTGGCCGAGGGCTAGGTGTAGGTGTCACGGGAGAACTCCGTTTAGTCCTAGGACTCAGAACAGCTGTAGGGCTGGATTCGGGTGTGGCTAAGGGTGGGTCCATGGTGATTTCGTGAAACACAGGTTAGTGTTCTGGCTAACGGTAGGGCAAGGTGTACTGGTCGGCGACGAGCAAGTGGTAGGCCTCGGACTAGAATGAGCACTGGGCGTTGGTCTAGGGCCTGAGCTAGGGCTAGTGGGAGCAGTAGGCGTAGCGCTGGGGTAGGCATAGGGCAAGAGGTGGGTGTCGGGGTAATCCTAGGATAGGCCTAGGGCCAGGAGTTGGAGCAGTGGATAGGAATAGGGATGGGAGTGGGCCTATGGGTAGGGGTAGCTGTAGGGCCAGGGGTAGGGGTAGGACTAGAGGTAGTGTTAGGCGTAGGCCTAGGGCGAGGGGGAGGTTCTGGGTAGGGTTAGGTGAAGGAGTAGTGGTTGGCAGAGGCCTACGGGCAGTGTTAGTGTTAGGGCTCATGTTAGGCCTAGGATTAGTGGTAGTGGTAGGGGCTGGCAGAGGGCTAGTGGTAGGTGTAACGGGATGGCTCCGTTTAGTCCTAGGACTCGTAACAGGTGTAGGGCTGGAATCGGGTGTGGCTTAGGGGGGGTCCAAGGTGATTCCGTAGGACACGGGTCAGTGCACTGGCTAACGGTAGGGCAAGGTGTACTGGTCGGGGACGGGCAAATGCTAGGCTTCGGACTAGAGTGAGCACTGGGCGTTGGTCTAGGGCCCGAGCTAGGGCTAGTGGAAGCGGTAGGCGTAGCGCTGGGGTAGGCATAGGGCAAGAGGTGGGTGTCGGGGTAAACCTAGGAGTAGGCCTAGGGCCAGGAGTTGGAGCTGTGGCTAGGGGTAGAAATGGGGGTGGGCCTATGGTTAGGGGTAGCTGTAGGGCCAGGGGTAGGGGTAGGACTAGAGGTAGTGCTAGGCGTAGGCCTAGGGCAAGGGAGAGTGCTCGGGGTAAGGTTAGGTGAAGGGCTAGTGTTTGGCAGAGGCCCACGGGCATTGTTAGTGTTAGGGCTCATGTTAGGCCTAGGATTAGTGGTAGTGGTAGGGGTTGGCCGAGGGCTAGAGGTAGGTATCACGAGAGGGCTTCGTTTAGTCCTAGGACTCGGAACAGGTGTAGGGCTGGATTCGGGTGTGGCTAAGGGTGGGTCCTGGGTGATTCCGAAGGACACGGGTTAGTGCTCTTGCTAACGGTAGGGCAAGGTGTACTGGTCTGAGACGGGCAAGTGCTAGGCCTCAAACTAGAGTGAGAACTGGGCGTTGGTCTAGGGCCCGAGCTAGGGCTACTGGGAGCGGTAGGCGAGGCGCTGGGGTAGGCATAGGGCAAGAGGTGTGTGTCGGGGTAAACCTAGGAGTAGGCCTAGGGCCAGGAGTTGGAGCTGTGGCTAGGGGTAAGGATGGGGGTGGGCCTATGGTTAGGGGTAGCTGTAGGGCCAGGGGTAGGTGTAGGACTAGAGGTAGTGCTGGGCGTAGGCGTAGGGCGAGGGGGAGTGCTCGGGGTAGGGTTAGGTGAAGTGCTAGTAGTTGGCAGAGGCCCACGGGCAGTGTTAGTGTTAGGGCTCATGTTAGGCCTAGGATTAGTGATAGTGGTAGGGGTTTGCCGAGGGCTAAAGGTAGGTGTCACGGGAAAACTCCGGTTAGTCCTAGGACTCGGAACATGTGTAGGGCTGGATTCGGGTGTGGCTAACGGTGGGTCCAGGGTGATTTCGTGGGACACAGGTTAGTGTTCTGGCTAATGGTAGGGCAAGGTGTACTGGTCGGCGACGGGCAAGTGCTAGGCCTCGGACTAGAATGAGCACTGGGAGTTGGTCTAGGGCCTGAGCTAGGACTAGTGGGAGAGGTAGGCGTAGCGCTGTGGTAGGCATAGGGCAAGAGGTGGGTGTCGGGGTAAACCTAGGAGTAGGGCTAGGGCCAGGAATTGGAGCTGTGGCTAGGGGTAGGGATGGGGGTGGGCCTATGGGTAGGGGTACCTGTAGGGCCACGGGTAGGGGTAGGACTAGAGTTAGTGCTAGGCGTAGGCCTAGGGCGATGTGTGGTGCTCGGGGTAGGATTAGGTGAACGGCTAGTGGTTGGCAGAGGCCCACGGGCAGTGTTAGTGTTAGGGCTCATGTTAGGCCTAGAATTAGTGGTAGTGGTAGGGGTTGGCCGAGGGCTAGGTGTAGGTGTCACAGGAGGGCTCCGTTTAGTCCTAGGACTCAGAACAGGTGTAGGGCTAGATTCGGGTGTGGCTAATGGTGGGTCCAGGGTGATTCTGTAGGACACGGGTTAGTGCTCTGGCTAACGGTAGGGAAAGGTGTACTGGTCGGGGACGGGCAAATGCTAGGCCTTGGACTAGAGTGAGCACTGGGCGTTGGTCTAGGGCCGTTCTAGGGCTAGTGGGAGCGGAGGCGTAGCGCTGGGGTAGGCATAGGGCAAGAGGAGGGTGTCCGGGTAATCCGAGGAGTAGGCCTAGGGCCAGGAGTTGGAGCTGTGGCTAGGGGTAGGGATGGGGGTGGGCCTATGCTTAGGGGTAGCTGTAGGGCCAGGGGTAGGGGTAGGACTAGAGGTAGTGCTAGGCGTAGGCCTAGGGCGAGGGGGAGTGCTCTGGGTAAGGTTAGGTGAAGGGCTAGTGTTTGGCAGAGGCCCACGGGCATTGTTAGTGTTAGGGCTCATGTTAGGCCTAGGATTAGTGGTAGTGGTAGGGGTTGGCCGAGGGCTAGGGGTAGGTGTCACGAGAGGGCTCCGTTTAGTCCTACTACTCAGAACAGGTGTAGGGCTAGATTCGGGTGTGGCTAAGGGTGGGTCCAGGGTGATTCTGTAGGACACGGGTTAGTGCTCTGGCTAACGGTAGGGAAAGGTGTACTGGTCGGGGACGGGAAAATGCTAGGCCTTGGACTAGAGTGAGCACTTGGCGTTGGTCTAGGGCCGAGCTAGGGCTAGTGGGAGCGGAGGCGTAGCGCTGGGGTAGGCATAGGGCAAGAGGTGGGTGTCGGGGTAAACCTAGGAGTAGGCCTAGGGCCAAAAGTTGGAGCTGTGGCTAGGGGTACGGATTGGGGTGGGCCTATGGTTAGGGGTAGCTGTAGGGCCAGGGGTAGGGGTAGGACTAGAGGTAGTGCTAGGCGTAGGCCTAGGGCGAGGGGTAGTGCTGGGGGTAGGATTAGGTGAAGGGCTAGTGGTTGGCAGAGGCCCACGGGCAGTGTTAGTGTTAGGGCTCATGTTAGGCCTAGAATTAGTGGTAGTGGTAGGGGTTGGCCGAGGGCTAGGGGTAGGTTTCACGGGAGGACTCCGGTTAGTCCTAGGACTCCGAACAGGTGTAGGGCTGGTTTCGGGTGTGGCTAAGGGTGGGTACAGGGTGATTTCGTGGGTCACAGGTTAGTGTTCTAGCTAACGGTAGGGCAAGGTGTACTGGTCGGCGACGGGGAAGTGCTAGGCCTCGAACTAGAGTGAGCACTGGGCGTTGGTCTAGGACCCGAGCTAGGGTTAGTAAGATTGGTAGGCGTAGCACTATGGTAGGCATAGGGCAAGAGGTGGGTGTCGGGGTAAACCTAGGAGTAGGGCTACGGCCAGGAGTTGGAGCTGTGGCTAGGGGTAGGAATGGGGGTGGGCCTATGTGTAGGGGTAGCTGTAGGGCTATGGGTAGGGTTAGGACTAGAGGTAGTGCTAGGCGTAGGCCTAGGACGAGGGGGAGTGCTCTGGGTATTAGGGGAAGGTGTAGTGGTTGGCAGAGGCCTACGGGCATTGTTAGTGTTAGGGCTCATGTTAGGCCTAGGATTAGTGGTTGTGGTAGGGGTTGGACGAGGGCTAGGGGTAGGTGTAACGGGATGGCTCCGTTAGTCCTAGGACTTGAAACAGGTGTAGGGCTGGATTCGGGTGTGGCTTAGGGTGGGTCCAGCGTGATTCCATAGGACACGGGTTAGTGCTCTGGCTAATGGTAGGGCAAGGTGTACTGGTCGGGGACGGGCAAATGCTAGGCTTCGCACTAGAGTGAGCACTGGGCGTTGGTCTAGGGCCCGAGCTAGGGCTACTGTGAGCGGTAGGCGTAGCGCTGGGGTAGGCATAGGGCAAGAGGTGGGTGTCTGGGTAAAACTAGGAGTAGGCCTAGGGCCAGGAGTTGGAGCTGTGGCTAGGGGTAGGGATGGGGGTGGGCCTATGGGTAGGGGTAGCTGTAGGGCCACGGGTAGGGGTAGGACTAGAGGTAGTGCTAGGCGTAGGCCTAGGGCGAGGGGTAGTGCTCGGGGTAGGATTAGGGGAAAGGCTAGTGGTTAGCAGAGGCTCACGTGCAGTGTTAGTGTTAGGGCTCATGTTAGGACTAGGATTAGTGGTAGTGGTAGGGGTTGGCCGAGGGCTAGTGGTAGGTGTCACGGGAGGACTCCGGTTAGTCCTAGGACTCGGAACAGTTGTAGGGCTGGTTTCGGGTGTGGCTAAGGGTGGGTCCAGGGTGATTTCGTGGGACACAGGTTAGTGTTCTGGCTAACGGTAGGGCAAGGTGTACTGGTCGGGGACGGGCAAATGCTAGGCTTCGGACTAGAGTGAGCACTGGGCGTTGGTCTAGGGCCCTAGCTAGGCTACTGTGAGCGGTAGGCGTAGCGCTGGGGTAGGCATAGGGCAAGAGGTGGGTGTCGGGGTAAACCTAGGAGTAGGCCTAGTGCCAGGAGTTGGAGCTGTGGCTAGGGGTAGGGATGGGGGTGGGCCTATGGTTAGAAGTAGCTGTAGGGCCAGGGGTAGGGGTAGGACTAGAGGTAGTGCTAGGCGTAGGCCTAGGGCTAGGGGGAGTGCTCGGGGTAGGGTTAGGTGAAGTGCTACTGGTTGGCAGAGGCCCACGGGCAGTGTTAGTGTTAGTGCTCATGTTAGGCCTAGGATTAGTGGTAGTGGTAGGGGTTTGCCGAGGGCTAAAGGTAGGTGTCACGGGAAAACTCCGGTTAGTCCTAGGACTCGGAACAGGTGTAGGGCTGGATTCGGGTGTAGCTAAGGGTGGGTCCATGGTGATTTCGTGAAACACAGGTTAGTGTTCTGGCTAACGGTAGGGCAAGGTGTACTGGTCGGCGACGAGCAAGTGGTAGGCCTCGGACTAGAATGAGCACTGGTCGTTGGTCTAGGGCCTGAGCTAGGGCTAGTGGGAACGGTAGGCGTAGCGCTGGGGTAGGCATAGGGCAAGAGGTGGGTGTCGGGGTAATCCTAGGATAGGCCTAGGGCCAGGAGTTGGAGCAGTGGCTAGGAATAGGGATGGGGGTGGGCCTATGGGTAGGGGTAGCTGTAGGGCCAGGGGTAGGGGTAGGACTAGAGGTAGTGCTAGGCATAGGCCTAGGGCGAGGGGGAGTGCTCTGGGTAGGGTTAGGTGAAGGAGTAGTGGTTGGCATAGGCCTACGGGCAGTGTTAGTGTTAGGGCTCATGTTAGGCCTAGGATTAGTGGTAGTGGTAGGGGTTGGCCGAGGGCTAGGGGTAGGTGTAACGTGATGGCTCCGTTTAGTCCTAGGACTTGTAACAGGTGTAGGGCTGGAATCGGGTGTGGCTTAGGGTGGGTCCACGGTGATTCCGTAGGACACGGGTTAGTGCTCTGGCTAACGGTAGGGCAAGGTGTACTGGTCGGGGACGGGCAAATGCTAGGCTTCGGACTAGAGTGAGCACTGGGCGTTGGTGTAGTGCCCGAGCTAGGGCTAGTGGGAGCGGTAGGCGTAGCGCTGGGGTAGGTATAGAGCAAGAGGTTGGTGTCGGGGTAAACCTAGGAGTAGGCCTAGGGCCAGGAGTTGGAGCTGTGGCTAGGGGTAGGGATGGGGGTGGGCCTTTGGTTAGGGGTAGCTGTAGGGGCAGGGGTAGGGGTAGGACTAGAGGTAGTGCTAGGCGTAGGCCTAGGGCAAGGGGGAGTGCTCGGGGTAAGGTTAGGTGAAGGGCTAGTGTTTGGCAGAGGCCCACGGGCATTGTTAGTGTTAGGGCTCATGTTAGGCCTAGGATTAGTGGTAGTGGTAGGGGTTGGCCGAGGGCTAGGGGTAGGTGTCACGAGAGGGCTTCGTTTAGTCCTAGGACTCGGAACAGGTGTAGGGCTGGATTCGGGTGTGGCTAAGGGTGGGTCCTGGGTGATTCCGAAGGACACGGGTTAGTGCTCTTGATAACGGTAGGGCAAGGTGTACTGGTCGGGGACGGGCAAATGCTAGGCTTCGCACTAAAGTGAGCACTGGGCGTTGGTCTAGGGCCCGAGCTAGGGCTACTGTGAGCGGTAGGCGTAGCGCTGGGGTAGGCATAGGGCAAGAGGTGGGTGTCTGGGTAAACCTAGGAGTAGGCCTAGGGCCAGGAGTTGGAGCTGTGGCTAGGGGTAGGGATGGGGGTGGGCCTATGGGTAGGGGTAGCTGTAGGGCCACGGATAGGGGTAGGACTAGAGGTAGTGCTAGGCGTTGGCCTAGGGCGAGGGGTAGTGCTCGTGTAGGATTAGGGGAAAGGCTAGTGGTTGGCAGAGGCTCACGGGCAGTGTTAGTGTTAGGGCTCATTTTAGGCCTAGGATTAGTGGTAGTGGTAGGTGTTGGCCAAGGGCTAGGTGTAGGTGTCACGGGAGGGCTCCGTTTAGTCCTAGGACTCAGAACAGGTGTAGGGCTGGATTCGGGTGTGGCTAAGGGTGGGTCCAGGGTGATTCCGAAGGACACGGGTTTGTGCTCTGGCTAACGGTAGGGCAAGGTGTACTGGTCGGGGACGGGCAAATGCTAGGCTTCCGACTAGAGTGAGCACTGGGCATTGGTCTAGGGCCCAAGCTAGGGCTAGTGAGAGCGGTAGGCGTTGCGCTGGGGTAGGCATAGGGCAAGAGGTGGGTGACGGGGTAAACCTAGGAGTAGGCCTAGGGCCAGGATTTGGAGCTGTGGCTAGGGGTAGGGATTGGGGTGGGCCTATGGTTAGGGGTAGCTGTAGGGCCAGGGGTAGGGGTAAGACTAGAGGTAGTGCTAGGCGTAAGCCTAGGGCGGGGGGCAGTGCTCGGGGTAAGGTTAGATGAAGGACTAGTTGTTGGCAGAGGCCTACGGGCAGTGTTAGTGTTAGGGCTCATGTTAGGCCTAGGATTAGTGGTAGTGGTAGGGGTTGGACGAGGGCTAGTGGTAGGTGTCACGGGAGGACTCCGGTTAGTCCTAGGACTCGGAACAGGTGTAGGGCTGGTTTCGGGTGTGGCTAAGCGTGGGTCCAGGGTGATTTCGTGGGACACAAGTTAGTGCTCTGGCTAATGGTAGGGCAAGGTGTACTGGTCGGGGACGGGCAAATGCTTGGCTTCGGACTAGAGTGAGCACTGGGCGTTGGTCTAGGGCCCGAGCTAGGGCTAGTGGGAGAGGTAGGCGTAGCGCTGGGGTAGGCATAGGGCAAGAGGCGGGTGTCGGGGTAAACCTAGGAGTAGGCCTAGGGCCAGGAGTTGGAGCTGTGGCAAGGGGTAGGGATGGGGGTTGGCCTATGTGTAGGGGTAGCTGTAGGGCCAGGGGTAGGGGTAGGACTAGAGGTAGTGCTAGGCGTAGGCCTAGGGCGAGGGGGAGTGCTCGGGGTAGGGCTAGGTGAAGGTGTAGTGGTTGGCAGAGGCCTGCGGGCAGTGTTAGTGTTAGGGCTCATGTTAGGCCTAGGATTAGTGGTAGTGGTAGGGGTTGGCCGAGGGCTAGGGGTAGGTGTCACGAGAGGGCTCCGTTTAGTTTTAGGACTCAGAACAGGTGTAGGGCTAGATTCGGGTGTGGCTAAGGGTGGGTCCAGGGTGATTCCGAAGGACACAAGTTAGTGCTCTGGCTAACGGTAGGGCAAGGTGTACTGGTCGGCGACGGGCAAGTGCTAGGCCTCAACTAGAGTGAGCACTTGGCGTTGGTCTAGGGCCCGAGCTAGGGCTACTGTGAGCGGTAGGCGTAGCGCTGGGGTAGGCATAGAGCAAGAGGTGGGTGTCGGGGTAAACCTAGGAGTAGGCCTAGGGCCAGGAGTTGGAGCTGTGGCTAGGGGTAGGGATGGGGGTGGGCCTATGGTTAGGGGTAGCTGTAGGGCCAGGGGTAGGGGTAGGACTAGAGGTAGTGCTAGGCGTAGGCCTGGGGCAAGGGGTAGTGCTCGGGGTAGGATTAGGTGAAGGGCTAGTGGTTGGTAGAGGCCCACGGGCAGTGTTAGTGTTAGGGCTCATGTTAGGTCTAGAATTAGTGGTAGTGGTAGGGGTTGGCGGAGGGCTAGGTGTAGGTGTCACGGGAGGGCTACGTTTAGTCCTAGGATTCGGAACAGGTGTAGGGCTGGATTCGGGTGTGGCTAAGGGTGGGTCCAGGGTGATTCTGTAGGACACGGGTTAGTGCTCTGGCTAACGGTAGGGAAAGGTGTACTGGTCGGGGACAGGCAAATGCTTGGCTTCGGACTAGAGTAAGCACTGGGCGTTGGTCTAGGCCCGAGCTAGGGCTACTTTGAGCGGTAGGCGTAGCGCTGGGGTAGGCATACGGCAAGAGGTGGGAGTCGGGGTAAACCTAGGAGTAGGCCTAGGGCCAGGAGTTGTAGCTGTGGCTAGGGGTAGGGATGAAGGTGGGCGTATGGTTAGGGGTACCTGTAGGGCCAGGGGTAGGGGTAGGACTAGAGGTAGTGCTAGGCGTAGGCCTAGGGCTAGGGGGAGTGCTCGGGGTAGGGTTAGGTGAAGTGCTAGTGGTTGGCAGAGGCCCACGGGCAGTGTTAGTGTTAGGGCTCATGTTAGGCCTAGGATTAGTGGTAGTGGTAGGGGTTTGCCGAGGGCTAAAGGTAGGTGTCACGGGAAAACTCCGGTTAGTCCTAGGACTCGGAACAGGTGTAGAGCTGGATTCGGGTGTGGGTAAGGGTGGGTCCAGGGTGATTCCGTGGGACACGGGTTAGTGCTCTGGCTAACGGTAGGGCAAGGTGTACTGGTCGGGTCAGGCAAATGCTTGGCTTCGGACTAGAGTGAGCACTGGGCGTTGGTCTAGGGCCCGAGCTAGGGCTAGTGGGAGCGGTAGACGTAGCGCTGGGGTAGGCATAGGGCAAGAGGCGGGTGTCGGGGTAAACCTAGGAGTAGGCCTAGGGCCAGGAGTTGGAGCTGTGGCTAGGGGTAGGAATGGGGGTGGGCCTATGTGTAGGGGTAGCTGTAGGGCCACGGGTAGGGGTAGGACTAGAGGTAGTGCTAGGCGTAGGCCTAGGGCGAGGGGGAGTGCTCGGGGTAGGGCTAGGTGAAGGTGTAGTGGTTGGCAGAGGCCTACGGGCAGTGTTAGTGTTAGGGCTCATGTTAGGCCTAGGATTAGTGGTAGTGGTAGCGGTTGGCCGAGGGCTAGGGGTAGGTGTCAGGAGAGGGCTCCGTTTAGTTTTAGGACTCGGAACAGGTGTAGGGCTGGATTCGGGTGTGGCTTATGTTGGGTCCAGGGTGATTCCGTGGGACACGGGTTAGTGCTCTGGCTAACGGTAGGGCAAGGTGTACTGGTCGGGGACGGGCAAATGCTTGGCTTCGGACTAGAGTGAGCACTGGGCGTTGGTCTAGGGCCCGAGCTAGGGCTAGTGGGAGCGGTAGGCGTAGCGCTGGGGTAGGCATAGGGCAAGAGGCGGGTGTCGGGGTAAACCTAGGAGTAGGCCTAGGGCCAGGAGTTGGAGCTGTGGCAAGGGGTAGGGATGGGGGTTGGCCTATGTGTAGGGGTAGCTGTAGGGCCAGGGGTAGGGGTAGGACTAGAGGTAGTGCTAGGCGTAGGCCTCGGGCGAGGGGGAGTGCTCGGGGTAGGGCTAGGTGAAGGTGTATTGGTTGGCAGAGGCCTGCGGGCAGTGTTAGTGTTAGGGCTCATGTTAAGCCTAGGATTAGTGGTAGTGGTAGGGGTTGGCCGAGGGCTAGGGGTAGGTGTCACGAGAGGGCTCCGTTTAGTTTTAGGACTCAGAACAGGTGTAGGGCTAGATTCGGGTGTGGCTAAGGGTGGGTCCAGGGTGATTCCGAAGGACACGGGTTAGTGCTCTGGCTAACGGTAGGGCAAGGTGTACTGGTCGGCGACGGGCAAGTGCTAGGCCTCAACTAGAGTGAGCACTGGGCGTTGGTCTAGGGCCCGAGCTAGGGCTACTGTGAGCGGTAGGCGTAGCGCTGGGGTAGGCATAGAGCAAGAGGTGGGTGTCGGGGTAAACCTAGGAGTAGGCCTAGGGCCAGGAGTTGGAGCTGTGGCTAGGGGTAGGGATGGGGGTGGGCCTATGGTTAGGGGTAGCTGTAAGGCCAGGGGTAGGGGTAGGACTAGAGGTAGTACTAGGCGTAGGCTTAGGGCGAGGGGGAGTGCTCGGGGTAGGGTTAGGTAAAGTGCTAGTGGTTGGCATAAACGCACGGGCAGTGTTAGTGTTAGGGATCATGTTAGGCCTAGGATTAGTGGTAGTGGTAGTGGTTTGCCGAGGGCTAAGGGTAGGTGTCACGGGAAAACTCCGGTTAGTCCTAGGACTCGGAACAGTTGTAGGGCTGGATTCGGGTGTGGTTAGGGGTGGGTCCAGGGTGATTTCGTGGGACACAGGTTAGTGTTCTGGCTAACGGTAGAGCAAGGTGTACTGGTCAGCGACGGGCAAGCGCTACGCCTCGGACTAGAATGAGCACAGAGCGTTGGTCTAAGGCCCAAGCTAGGGCTAGTGGGAGCGGTAGGCGTAGCGCTGGGGTAGGCATAGGGCAAGGGGTGTGTGTTGGGGTAAACCTAGGTGTAGGCGTAGGGCTAGGATTTGGAGCTGTGGCTAGGGGTAGGGATGGGGGTGGGCCTATGGGTAGGGGTAGCTGTAGGGCCAGGGGTAGAGGTAGGACTAGAGGTAGTGCTAGACGTAGGCCTAGGGCGATGGGTAGTGCTCGGGGTAGGATTAGGTGAAGGGCTAGTGGTTGGCAGAGGCCCACGGGCAGTGTTAGTGTTAGGACTCATGTTAGGCTTAGGAGTAGTAATAGTGGTAGGGGTTGGCCGAGGGCTAGGGGTAGGTGTCAAGGGAGGGCTCCGTTTAGTCCTAGGACTCGGAACAGGTGTAGGGCTGGATTCGGGTGTGGCTAAGGGTGGGTCCAGGGTGATTCCGTAGGACACGGGTTAGTGCTCTGATTAACGGTAGGGCAAGGTGTACTAGTCGGCGACGGGCAAGTGCTAGGCCTCGGACTAGAGTGAGCACTGGGCGTTGGTCTAGGTCCCTAGCTAGGGCTAGTGGGAGCGGTAGGCGTAGCGCTGGGGTAGGCATAGGGCAAGAGGTGGGTGTCGGGTTAAACCTAGGAGTAGGCCTAGGGCCAGGAGTTGGAGCTGTGGCAAGGGGTAGGGATGGGGGTGGGCCTATGGGTAGGGGTAGCTGTAGGGATAGGGGTAGGGGTAGGACTAGAGGTAGTGCTAGTCGTAGGCATAGGGCTAGGGGTAGTGCTCGGGGTAGGATTAGGTGAAGGGCTAGTGGTTGGCAGAGGCCCACGGGCAGTGTTAGGGTTAGGGCTCATGTTAGGCCCAGGATTAGTGGTAGTGGTAGGGGTCGGCCGAGGGTTAGGGGTAGGTGTCACGGGAAAACTCCGGTTAGTCCTTGGACTCGGAACAGGTGTAGGGCTGGTTTCGGGTGTGGCTAAGGGTGGGTCCAGGGTGATTTCGTGGGACACAGGTTAGTGTTCTGGCTAACGGTAGGGCAAGGTTTACGGGTCCAGGACGGGCAAATGCTAGGCTTCGGACTAGAGTGAGCACTGGGCGTTGGTCTAGGGCCTAGCTAGGGCTAGTGGCAGCGGTAGGTGTAACCCTGGGGTAGGCATAGGGCAAGAGGTGGGTGTCGGGGTAAACCTAGGAGTAGGCCTAGGGCCAGAAGTTGGAGCTATGGCTAGGGGTAGGGATCGGGGTGGGCCTATGGTTAGGTGTAGCTGTAGGGCCAGGGGTAGGGGTAGGACTAGAGGTAGTGCTAGGCGTAGGCCTTGGGCGAGGGGGAGTGCTCGGGGTAGGGTTAGGTGAAGGGCTAGTGGTTGGCAGAAGCCCACGGGCAGTGTTAGGGTTAGGGCTCATGTTAGGCCTAGGATTAGTGGTAGTGGTAGGGGTTGGCCGAGGGTTAGGGGTAGTTGTCACGAGAGGGCTCCGGTTAGTCCTAGGACTCGGAACAGGTGTAGGGCTGGTTTCGAGTGTGGCTAAGCGTGGGTCCAGGGTGATTTCGTGGGACACAGGTAAGTGTTCTGGCTAACGGTAGGGCAAGGTGTACTGGTCGGCGACGGGCAAGTGCTACGCCTCGGACTAGAATGAGCATTGGGCGTTGGTCTAGGGCCCGAGCTAGGGCTAGTGGGAGCTGTAGGCATAGCGCTGGGGTAGGCATAGGGCAAGAGGTGGGTGTCGGGCTAAACCTAGGAGTAGGCCTAGGGCCAGGAGTTGGAGCTGTGTCTAGGGGTAGGGATGGGGGTGGGCCTATGGGTAGGGGTAGCTGTAGGGCCAGGGTAGGGGTAGGATTGGAGGTAGTGCTAGGCGTAGGCCTAGGGCGAGGGGGGGTGCTCTGGGTAGGGTTAGGTGAAGGGCTAGTGGTTGGCAGAGGCCTACGGGCAGTGTTAGTGTTAGGGCTCATGTTAGGCCTAGGATTAGTGGTACTGGTAGGGGTTGGCCGAGGGCTAGGTGTAGGTGTCACGGGAGGGCTCCGTTTAGTCCTAGGACTCGGAACAGCTGTAGGGCTGGATTCGGGTGTGGCTAAGGGTGGGTCCAGGGTGATTCCGTAGGACACGGGTTAGTGCTCTGGCTAACGGTAGGGCAAGGTGTACTGGTCGGCGACGGGCAAGTGCTAGGCCTCGGACTAGAGTGAGCACTTTACGTTGGTCTAGGTCCCGAGCTAGGGCTAGTGGGAGCGGTAGGCGTAGCGCTGGGGTAGGCATAGGGCAAGAGGTGGGTGTCGGGGTTAACCGAGGAGTAGGCCTAGGGCCAGGAGTTGGAGCTGTGGCTAGGGGTAGGGATGGGGGTGGGCCTATGGGTACGGATAGCTGTAGGGACAGGGGTAGGGGTAGGACTAGAGGTAGTGCTAGGCGTAAGCATAAGGCGAGGGGGAGTGCTCGGGGTAAGGTTAGGTGAACGACTAGTGGTTGGCAGAGGCCCACGGGCAGTGTTACTGTTAGGGCTCATGTTAGGCCTAGGATTAGTGGTAGTGGTAGGGGTTGAACGAGGGCTAGTGGTAGGTGTCACGGGAGGACTCTGGTTAGTCCTAGGACTCGGAACAGGTGTAGGGCTGGTTTCAGGTGTGGCTAAGGGTGGGTCCAGTGTGATTTCTTGGGACACAGGTTAGTGTTATGGCTCACGGTAGGGCAAGGTGTACTGGTCGGGGACGGGCAAATGCTAGGCTTCGGACTAGAGTGAGCACTGGGCGTTGGTCTAGGGCCGTCTAGGGCTAGTGGGAGCGGTAGGCGTAGCGCTGGGATAGGCATAGGGCAAGAGGTGGCTGTCGGGGTAAACCTAGGAGTAGGCCTAGGGCCAGGAGTTGGAGCTGTGGCTAGGGGTAGGGATGGGGGTGGGCCTATGGTTAGGGGTAGCTGTAAGGCCAGGGGTAGGGGTAGGACTAGAGGTAGTGCTAGGCGTAGGCTTAGGGCGAGGGGGAGTGCTCGGGGTAGGGTTAGGTAAAGTGCTAGTGGTTGGCATAAACGCACGGGCAGTGTTAGTGTTAGGGATCATGTTAGGCCTAGGATTAGTGGTAGTGGTAGTGGTTTGCCGAGGGCTAAGGGTAGGTGTCACGGGAAAACTCCGGTTAGTCCTAGGACTCGGAACAGTTGTAGGGCTGGATTCGGGTGTGGCTAGGGGTGGGTCCAGGGTGATTTCGTGGGACACAGGTTAGTGTTCTGGCTAACGGTAGAGCAAGGTGTACTGGTCAGCGACGGGCAAGCGCTACGCCTCGGACTAGAATGAGCACAGAGCGTTGGTCTAAGGCCCAAGCTAGGGCTAGTGGGAGCGGTAGGCGTAGCGCTGGGGTAGGCATAGGGCAAGGGGTGTGTGTTGGGGTAAACCTAGGTGTAGGCCTAGGGCTAGGATTTGGAGCTGTGGCTAGGTGTAGGGATGGGGGTGGGCCTATGGGTAGGGGTAGCTGTAGGGCCAGGGGTAGAGGTAGGACTAGAGGTAGTGCTAGACGTAGGCCTAGGGCGATGGGTAGTGCTCGGGGTAGGATTAGGTGAAGGGCTAGTGGTTGGCAGAGGCCCACGGGCAGTGTTAGTGTTAGGACTCAAGTTAGGCTTAGGAGTAGTAATAGTGGTAGGGGTTGGCCGAGGGCTAGGGGTAGGTGTCAAGGGAGGGCTTCTTTAGTCCTAGGACTCGGAACAGGTGTAGGGCTGGATTCGGGTGTGGCTAAGGGTGGGTCCAGGGTGATTCCGTAGGACACGGGTTAGTGCTCTGATTAACGGTAGGGCAAGGTGTACTGGTCGGCGACGGGCAAGTGCTAGGCCTCGGACTAGAGTGAGCACTGGGCGTTGGTCTAGGTCCCTAGCTAGGGCTAGTGGGAGCGGTAGGCGTAGCGCTGGGGTAGGCATAGGGCAAGAGGTGGGTGTCGGGGTAAACCTAGGAGTAGGCCTAGGGCCAGGAGTTGGAGCTGTGGCAAGGGGTAGGGATGGGGCTGGGCCTATGGGTAGGGGTAGCTGTAGGGATAGGGGTAGGGGTAGGACTAGAGGTAGTGCTAGGCGTAAGCATAAGGCGAGGGGGAGTGCTCGGGGTAAGGTTAGGTGAACGACTAGTGGTTGGCAGAGGCCCACGGGCAGTGTTACTGTTAGGGCTCATGTTAGGCCTAGGATTAGTGGTAGTGGTAGGGGTTGAACGAGGGCTAGTGGTAGGTGTCACGGGAGGACTCTGGTTAGTCCTAGGACTCGGAACAGGTGTAGGGCTGGTTTCAGGTGTGGCTAAGGGTGGGTCCAGTGTGATTTCTTGGGACACAGGTTAGTGTTATGGCTCACGGTAGGGCAAGGTGTACTGGTCGGGGACGGGCAAATGCTAGGCTTCGGACTAGAGTGAGCACTGGGCGTTGGTCTAGGGCCGAGCTAGGGCTAGTGGGAGGGGTAGGCGTAGCGCTGGGGTAGGCATAGGGCAAGAGGTGGGTGTCGGGGTAAACCTAGGAGTAGGCCTAGGGCCAGGAGTTGGAGCTGTGGCTAGGGATAGGGATGGGGGTGGGCCTATGGTTAGGGGTAGCTGTAGGGCCAGGGGTAGGGGTAGGACAGAGGTAGTGCTAGGCGTAGGCCTAGGGCGAGGGGGAGTGCTCGGGGTAGGGTTAGGTGAAGTGCTAGTGGTTGGCAGAGGCTTACGGGCATTGTTAGTGTTAGGGCTCATGTTAGGCCTAGGATTAGTGGTAGTGGTAGGGGTTGGCTGAGGGTTAGGGGTATGTGTCACGGGAGGACTCCGGTTAGTCCTAGGACTCGGAACAGGTGTAGGGCTGGTTTCGGGTGTGGCTAAGGGTGGGAACAGTGTGATTTTGTGGGACACAGGTTAGTGTTCTGGCTAACGGTAGGGCAAGGTGTACTTGTCGGCGATGGGCAAGTGCTAGGCCTCGGACTAGAGTGAGCACTGGGCGTTGGTCTAGGGCCCGAGCTAGGGCTAGTGGGAGCGGTAGGCGTAGCGCTGGGGTAGGCATAAGGCAAGAGGTGGGTGTCGGGCTAAACCTAGGAGTAGGCCTAGGGCCAGGAGTTGGAGCTGTGGCTAGGGGTAGTGATGGGGGTGGGCCTATGGGTAGGGGTAGCTGTAGGGCCAGGGGTAGGAGTAGGATTGGAGATAGTGCTAGGCGTAGGCCTAGGGCGAGGGGCGGTGCTCTGGGTAGGGTTAGGTGAAGGGCTAGTGGTTGGCAGAGGCCTACGGGCAGTGTTAGTGTTAGGGCTCATGTTATGCCTAGGATTAGTGGTACTGGTAGGGGTTGGCCGATGGTTAGTGGTAGGTGTCACGGGAGGACTCCGGTTAGTCCTAGGACTCGGAACAGGTGTAGGGCTGGTTTCGGGTGTGGCTAAGGATGGGTCCAGGGTGATTTCGTGGGACACAGGTTAGTGTTCTGGCTAACGGTAGGGCAAGGTGTACTGGTCGGCGACGGGCAAGTGCTACGCCTCGGACTAGAATGAGCACTGGGCGTTGGTCTAGGGCCCGAGCTAGGGCTAGTGGGAGCGGTAGGCGTAGCGCTGGTGTAGGCACAGGGCAAGAGGTGGGTGTCGGGGTAAACCCAGGAGTAGGCCTAGGGCCAGGAGTTGGAGCTGTGGTTAGGGGTAGGGATGAGGGTGGGCTTATGGTTAGGGGTAGCTGTAGGGCCAGGGGTAGGGGTAGGACTGGAGGTAGTGCTAGACGTAGGCCTGGGGAAAGGGTGAGTGCTCGGGGTAGGGTTAGGTGAAGTGCTAGTGGTTGGCAGAGGCCCACGGGCATTGTTAGTGTTAGGGCTCATGTTAGGCCTAGGATTAGTGGTAGTGGTAGGGGTTGGCCTAGGGCTAGGGGTAGGTGTCACGGGAGGGCTCCGTTTAGTCCTAGGACTCGGAACAGGTGTAGGGCTGGATTCGGGTGTGGCTAAGGGTGGGTCCAGGGTGATTCCGTAGGACACGGGTTAGTGCTCTGGCTAACGGTAGGGCAGGTGTACTGGTCGGCGACGGGCAAGTGCAAGGCCTCGGACTAGAGTGAGCACTGAGCGTTGGTCTAGGGCTCGAGCTAGGGCTACTGGGAGTGGTAGGTGTAGCGCTGGGGTAGGCATAGGGCAAGAGTTCGGTGTCGGAGTAAACCTAAAAGTAGGCCTAGGGCCAGGAGTTGGAGCTATGTCTAGGGGTAGTGATGGGGGTGGGCCTATGGTTAGGGGTAGCTGTAGGGCCAGGGGTAGGGGTAGGACTAGAGGTAGTGCTAGGCGTAGGCCTAGGGCGAGGGGGAGTGCTCGAGGTAGGATTAGGTGAAGGACTAGTGGTTGGCAGAGGCTCACGGGCAGTGTTAGTGTTAGGGCTCATGTTAGGCCTAGGATTAGTGGTAGTGGTAGGGTTTGGCCGATGGTTAGGGGTAGGTGTCACGGGAGGACTCCGGTTAGTCCTAGGACTCGGAACAGGTGTTGGGCTGGTTTCGGGTGTGGCTAAGGGTGGGTCCAGGGTGATTTCGTGGGACACAAGTTAGTGTTCTGGCTAACGGTAGGGCAAGGTGTACTGGTCGGCGACGGGCAAGTGCTACGCCTCGGAATAGAATGAGCACTGGGCGTTGGTCTAGGGCCCGAGCTAGGGCCTGTGGGAGCGGTAGGCGTAGCGCTGGGGTAGGCATAGTGCAAGAGGTGGGTGTCGGGGTAAACGTAGGAGTAGGTCTAGGGACAGGAGTTGGAGATGTGGCTAGGGGTAGGGATGGCGGTGGGCCTATGGTTAGGGGTAGCTGTAGGGCCAGGGGTAGGGGTAGGACTAGAGGTAGTGCTAGGCGTAGGCCTAGGGCTAGGGGGTGTGCTCGGGGTAGGGTTAGGTGAAGGGCTAGTCGTTGGCAGAGGCCCACGGGTATTGTTAGTGTTAGGGCTCATGTTAGGCCTAGGATTAGTGGTAGTGGTAGTGGTTGGCCGAGGGCTAGTGGTAGTTGTCACGGGAGGACTCCGGTTAGTCCTAACACTCGGAACAGTTGTAGGGCTGGTTTCGCGTGTGGCTAAGGGTTGGTCCAGGGTGATTTCGTGGGACACAGCTTAGTGTTCTGGCTAACGGTAGGGCAAGGTGTACTGGTCAGGACGGGCAAATGCTAGGCTTAGGACTAGAGTGAGCAATGGGCGTTGGTCTAGGGACGTCTAGGGCTAGTGGGAGCGGTAGGTGTAGCGCTGGGGTAGGGATAGGGCAAGAGGTGGCTGTCGGGGTAAACCTAGGAGTAGGCCTAGGGCCAGGAGTTGGAGCTGTGGCTAGTGGTAGGGATGGGGGTGGGCCTATGGTTAGGGGTAGCTGTAAGGCCAGGGGTAGGGGTAGGACTAGAGGTAGTGCTAGGCGTAGGCTTAGGGCGAGGGGGAGTGCTCGGGGTAGGGTTAGGTAAAATGCTAGTGGTTGGCAGAAACGCACGGGCAGTGTTAGTGTTAGAGATCATGTTAGGCCTAGGATTAGTGGTAGTGGTCGGGGTTGGCCGAGGGCTAGGGGTAGGTGTCACGGGAGGGCTCCGTTTAGTCCTAGGATTCGGAACAGTTGTAGGGCTGGATTCGGGTGTGGCTAAGGGTGGGTCCAGGGTGATTCCGTAGGACACGGGTTAGTGCTCTGGCTAACGGTAGGGCAAGGTGTACTGGTCGGCGACGGGCAAGTGCTGGGCCTCGGACTAGAGTGAGCACTGGGCGTTGGTCTAGGACCCGAGCTAGGGGAACTGGGAGCAGTAGGCGTAGCGCTGGGGTAGCCATAGGGCAAGAGGTGGGTGTCGGGGTAAACCTAGGAGTAGGCCTAGGGCCAGGATTTGGAGCAATAGCTAGGGGTAGGCATGGGGGTGGGCCTATGGTTAGGGGTAGCTGTAGGGCCAGGGGTAGGGGTAGTACTAGAGGTAGTGCTAGGCGTAGGCCTAGGGCGAGGGGAAGTGCTCGGGGTAGGGTTAGGTGAAGTGCTAGTGGTTGGCAGAGGCCCACGGGCAGTGTTAGTTTTAGGGCTCATGTTAGGCCTAGGATTAGTGGTAGTGGTAGGGGTTTGCCGAGGGCTAAGGGTAGGTGTCACGGGAAAACTACGGTTAGTCCTAGGACTCGAAACTGTTGTAGGGCTGGATTCGGGTGTGGCTAGCGGTGGGTCCAGGGTGATTTCGTGGGACACAGGTTAGTGTTATGGCTAACGGTAGAGCAAGGTGTACTGGTCAGCGACGGGCAAGTGCTACACCTCGGACTAGAATGAGCACAGGGCGTTGGTCTAAGGCCCGAGCTAGGGCTAGTGGGAGCGGTAGGCGTAGCGCTGGGGTAGGCATAGGGCAAGAGGTGTGTGTCGGGGTAAACCTAGGTGTAGGCCTAGGGCTAGGATTTGGAGCTGTGGCTAGGGGTAGGAATGGGGGTGGGCCTATGGTAGGGGTAGCTGTAGGGCCAGGGGTAGAGGTAGGACTAGAGGTAGTGCTAGACGTAGGCCTAGGGCGATGGGTAGTGCTCGGGGTAGGATTAGGTGAAGGGCTAGTGGTTGGCAGAGGCCCACGGGCAGTATTAGTGTTAGGACTCAAGTTAGGCTTAGGATTAGTAATAGTGGTAGGGGTTGGCCGAGGGCTAGCGGTAGGTGTCAAGGGAGGGCTCCGTTTAGTCCTAGGACTCGGAACAGGTGTAGGGCTGGATTCGGGTGTGGCTAAGGGTGGGTCCAGGGTGATTCCGTAGGACACGGGTTATTGCTCTGGCTAACGGTAGGGCAAGGTGTACTGGTCGGTGACGGGCAAGTGCTAGGCCTCGGACTAGAGTGAGCACTGGGCGTTGGTCTAGGGCCCGAGGTAGGGCTACTGGGAGCGGTAGGCGTAGCGCTGGGGTAGGCATAGGGCAAGAGGTGGGTGTCGGGGTAAACCCAGGAGTAGGCCTAGGGCCAGGAATGGGAGCTGTGGCTAGGGGTAGGGATGGGGGTGGGCCTATGGTTGGGGGTAGCTGTAGGGCCAGGGGTAGGGGTAAAACTAGAGGTAGTGCTAGGCGTAGGCCTAGGGCGAGGGGGAGTGCTCGGGGTAGGGTTAGGTGAAGGGCTAGTGGTTGGCAGAGGCCCACGGGCAGTGTTAGTGTTAGGGCTCATGTTAGGCCTAGGATTAGTGGTAGTGGTATGGGTTGGCCGAAAGCTAGGGGTAGGTGTCAAGGGAGGGCTCCGTTTAGTCCTAGGACACGGAAAAGGTGTAGGGCTGGATTCGGGTGTGGCTAAGTGTGGGTCCAGGGTGATTCCATAGGACACGGGTTAGTGCTCTGGCTAACGGTAAGGCAAGGTGTACTGGTCGGCGAAGGGCAAGTGCTAGGCCTCGGACTAGAGTGAGCACTGGGCGTTGGTCTAGGTCCCGAGCTAGGGCTAGTGGGAGCGGTAGGCATAGCGCTGGGGTAGGCATAGGGCAAGAGGTGGGTGTCGGGGTAAACCTAGGAGTAGGCCTAGGGCCAGGAGTTGGATCTGTGGCTAGGGGTAGGGATGTGGGTGGGCCTATGGGTAGGGGTAGCTGTAGGGCCAGGGGTAGGGTTAGGACTAGAGGTAGTGCTAGGCGTAGGCCTAGGGCGAGGGGTAGTGCTCGGGGTAGGATTAGGTGAAAGGCTAGTGGTTGGCAGAGGCCTACGGGCAGTGTTAGTGTTAGGGCTCATGTTAGGTCTAGGATTAGTGGTAGTGGTAGGGGTTGGCCGAGGGCTAGTGGTAGTTGTCACGAGAGGACTCCGGTTAGTCCTAGGACTCGGAACAGTTGTAAGGCTGGTTTCGCGTGTGGCTAAGGGTTGGTCCAGGGTGATTTCGTGGGACACAGGTTAGTGTTCTGGCTAACGGTAGGGCAAGGTGTACTGGTCGGGACGGGCAAATGCTAGGCTTCGGACTAGAGTGAGCACTGGGCGTTGGTCTAGGGCCGTCTAGGGCTAGTGGGAGCGGTAGGCGTAGCGCTGGGGTAGGCATAGGGCAAGAGGTGGCTGTCGGGGTAAACCTAGGAGTAGGCCTAGGGCCAGGAGTTGGAGCTGTGGCTAGGGGTAGGGATGGGGGTGGGCCTATGGTTAGGGGTAGCTGTAAGGCCAGGGGTAGGGGTAGGACTAGAGGTAGTGCTAGGCGTAGGCTTAGGGCGATGGGGAGTGCTCGGGGTAGGGTTAGGTAAAGTGCTAGTGGTTGGCATAAACGCACGGGCAGTGTTAGTGTTAGGGATCATGTTAGGCCTAGGATTAGTGGTAGTGGTAGTGGTTTGCCGAGGGCTAAGGGTAGGTGTCACGGGAAAACTCCGGTTAGTCCTAGGACTCGGAACAGTTGTAGGGCTGGATTCGGGTGTGGCTAGGGGTGGGTCCAGGGTGATTTCGTGGGACACAGGTTAGTGTTCTGGCTAACGGTAGAGCAAGGTGTACTGGTCAGCGACGGGCAAGCGCTACGCCTCGGACTAGAATGAGCACAGAGCGTTGGTCTAAGGCCCAAGCTAGGGCTAGTGGGAGCGGTAGGCGTAGCGCTGGGGTAGGCATAGGGCAAGGGGTGTGTGTTGGGGTAAACCAGGTGTAAGCCTAGGGCTAGGATTTGGAGCTGTGGCTAGGGGTAGGGATGGGGGTGGGCCTATGGGTAGGGGTAGCTGTAGGGCCAGGGGTAGAGGTAGGACTAGAGGTAGTGCTAGACGTAGGCCTAGGGCGATGGGTAGTGCTCGGGGTAGGATTAGGTGAAGGGCTAGTGGTTGGCAGAGGCCCACGGGCAGTGTTAGTGTTAGGACTCATGTTAGGCTTAGGAGTAGTAATAGTGGTAGGGGTTGGCCGAGGGCTAGGGGTAGGTGTCAAGGGAGGGCTCCGTTTAGTCCTAGGACTCGGAACAGGTGTAGGGCTGGATTCGGGTGTGGCTAAGGGTGGGTCCAGGGTGATTCCGTAGGACACGGGTTAGTGCTCTGATTAACGGTAGGGCAAGGTGTACTGGTCGGCGACGGGCAAGTGCTAGGCCTCGGACTAGAGTGAGCACTGGGCGTTGGTCTAGGTCCCTAGCTAGGGCTAGTGGGAGCGGTAGGCGTAGCGCTGGGGTAGGCATAGGGCAAGAGGTGGGTGTCGGGTTAAACCTAGGAGTAGGCCTAGGGCCAGGAGTTGGAGCTGTGGCAAGGGGTAGGGATGGGGGTGGGCCTATGGGTAGGGGTAGCTGTAGGGATAGGGGTAGGGGTAGGACTAGAGGTAGTGCTAGTCGTAGGCATAGGGCTAGGGGTAGTGCTCGGGGTAGGATTAGGTGAAGGGCTAGTGGTTGGAAGAGGCCCACGGGCAGTGTTAGGGTTAGGGCTCATGTTAGGCCCAGGATTAGTGGTAGTGGTAGGGGTCGGCCGAGGGTTAGGGGTAGGTGTCACGGGAAAACTCCGGTTAGTCCTTGGACTCGGAACAGGTGTAGGGCTGGTTTCGGGTGTGGCTAAGGGTGGGTCCAGGGTGATTTCGTGGGACACAGGTTAGTGTTCTGGCTAACGGTAGGGCAAGGTTTACGGGTCCGGGACGGGCAAATGCTAGGCTTCGGACTAGAGTGAGCACTGGGCGTTGGTCTAGGGCCTAGCTAGGGCTAGTGGCAGCGGTAGGTGTAACCCTGGGGTAGGCATAGGGCAAGAGGTGGGTGTCGGGGTAAACCTAGGAGTAGGCCTAGGGCCAGAAGTTGGAGCTATGGCTAGGGGTAGGGATGGGGGTGGGCCTATGGTTAGTTGTAGCTGTAGGGCCAGAGGTAGGGGTAGGACTAGAGGTGGTGCTAGGCGTAGGCCTAGGGCGAGGGGGAGTGCTCGGGGTAGGGTTAGGTGAAGGGCTAGTGGTTGGCAGATGCCCACGGGCAGTGTTAGTGTTAGGGTTCATGTTAGGCCTAGGATTAGTGGTAGTGGTAGGAGTTGGCCGAGGGCTAGGGGTAGGTTTCAAGGGAGGGCTCCGTTTAGTCCTAGGACTCGGAACAGGTGCAGGGCTTGATTCGGGTGTGGCTAAGGGTGGATCCAGGGTGATTCCGTAGGACACAGGTTAGTGCTCTGGCTAACGGTAGGGCAAGGTGTACTGGTCGGTGACGGGCAAGTGCTAGGCCTCGGACTAGAGTGAGCACTGGGCGTTGGTCTAGGGCCCGAGCTACGGCTAGTGGGAGCGGTAGGCGTGGCGCTGTGGTAGGCATAGGGCAAGAGGTGGGTGTCGGGGTAAACCTAGGAGTAGGCCTAGGGCCAGGAGTTGGAGCTGTGGCTAGGTGTAGGGATCGGGGTGGGCCTATGGTTAGGTGTAGCTGTAGGGCCAGGGGTAGGGGTAGGACTAGAGGTAGTGCTAGGCGTAGGCCTAGGGCGAGGGGGAGTGCTCGGGGTAGGGTTAGGTGAAGGGCTAGTGGATGGCAGAAGCCCACGGGCAGTGTTAGGGTTAGGGCTCATGTTAGGCCTAGGATTAGTGGTAGTGGTAGGGGTTGGCCGAGGGTTAGGGGTAGTTGTCACGGGAGGGCTCCGGTTAGTCCTAGGACTCGGAACAGGTGTAGGGCTGGTTTCGGGTGTGGCTAAGCGTGGGTCCAGGGTGATTTCGTGGGACACAGGTAAGTGTTCTGGCTAACGGTAGGGCAAGGTGTACTGGTCGGCGACGGGCAAGTGCTACGCCTCGGACTAGAATGAGCATTGGGCGTTGGTCTAGGGCCCGAGCTAGGGCTAGTGGGAGCTGTAGGCATAGCGCTGGGGTAGGCATAGGGCAAGAGGTGGGTGTCGGGCTAAACCTAGGAGTAGGCCTAGGGCCAGGAGTTGGAGCTGTGGCTAGGGGTAGGGATGGGGATGGGCCTATGGTTAGGGGTAGCTGTAGGGCCAGGGTAGGGGTAGGATTGGAGGTAGTGCTAGGCGTAGGCCTAGGGCGAGGGGGGGTGCTCTGGGTAGGGTTAGGTGAAGGGCTAGTGGTTGGCAGAGGCCTACGGGCAGTGTTAGTGTTAGGGCTCATGTTAGGCCTAGGATTAGTGGTACTGGTAGGGGTTGGCCGAGGGCTAGGTGTAGGTGTCACGGGAGGGCTCCGTTTAGTCCTAGGACTCGGAACAGCTGTAGGGCTGGATTCGGGTGTGGCTAAGGGTGGGTCCAGGGTGATTCCGTAGGACACGGGTTAGTGCTCTGGCTAACGGTAGGGCAAGGTGTACTGGTCGGCGACGGGCAAGTGCTAGGCATCGGACTAGAGTGAGCACTTTACGTTGGTCTAGGTCCCGAGCTAGGGCTAGTGGCAGCGGTAGGCGTAGCGCTGGGGTAGGCATAGGGCAAGAGGTGGGTGTCGGGGTTAACCGAGGAGTAGGCCTAGGGCCAGGAGTTGGAGCTGTGGCTAGGGGTAGGGATGGGGGTGGGCCTATGGGTACGGATAGCTGTAGGGACAGGGGTAGGGGTAGGACTAGAGGTAGTGCTAGGCGTAAGCATAAGGCGAGGGGGAGTGCTCGGGGTAAGGTTAGGTGAACGACTAGTGGTTGGCAGAGGCCCACGGGCAGTGTTACTGTTAGGGCTCATGTTAGGCCTAGGATTAGTGGTAGTGGTAGGGGTTGAACGAGGGCTAGTGGTAGGTGTCACGGGAGGACTCTGGTTAGTCCTAGGACTCGGAACAGGTGTAGGGCTGGTTTCAGGTGTGGCTAAGGGTGGGTCCAGTGTGATTTCTTGGGACACAGGTTAGTGTTATGGCTCACGGTAGGGCAAGGTGTACTGGTCGGGGACGGGCAAATGCTAGGCTTCGGACTAGAGTGAGCACTGGGCGTTGGTCTAGGGCCGTCTAGGGCTAGTGGGAGCGGTAGGCGTAGCGCTGGGATAGGCATAGGGCAAGAGGTGGCTGTCGGGGTAAACCTAGGAGTAGGCCTAGGGCCAGGAGTTGGAGCTGTGGCTAGGGGTAGGGATGGGGGTGGGCCTATGGTTAGGGGTAGCTGTAAGGCCAGGGGTAGGGGTAGGACTAGAGGTAGTGCTAGGCGTAGGCTTAGGGCGAGGGGGAGTGCTCGGGGTAGGGTTAGGTAAAGTGCTAGTGGTTGGCATAAACGCACGGGCAGTGTTAGTGTTAGGGATCATGTTAGGCCTAGGATTAGTGGTAGTGGTAGTGGTTTGCCGAGGGCTAAGGGTAGGTGTCACGGGAAAACTCCGGTTAGTCCTAGGACTCGGAACAGTTGTAGGGCTGGATTCGGGTGTGGCTAGGGGTGGGTCCAGGGTGTTTTCGTGAAACACAGGTTAGTGTTCTGGCTAACGGTAGAGCAAGGTGTACTGGTCAGCGACGGGCAAGCGCTACGCCTCGGACTAGAATGAGCACAGAGCGTTGGTCTAAGGCCCAAGCTAGGGCTAGTGGGAGCGGTAGGCGTAGCGCTGGGGTAGGCATAGGGCAAAAGGTGTGTGTTGGGGTAAACCTAGGTGTAGGCCTAGGGCTAGGATTTGGAGCTGTGGCTAGGGGTAGGGATGGGGGTGGGCCTATGGGTAGGGGTAGCTGTAGGGCCAGGGGTAGAGGTAGGACTAGAGGTAGTGCTAGACGTAGGCCTAGGGCGATGGGTAGTGCTCGGGGTAGGATTAGGTGAAGGGCTAGTGGTTGGCAGAGGCCCACGGGCAGTGTTAGTGTTAGGACTCAAGTTAGGCTTAGGAGTAGTAATAGTGGTAGGGGTTGGCCGAGGGCTAGGGGTAGGTGTCAAGGGAGGGCTCCGTTTAGTCCTAGGACTCGGAACAGGTGTAGGGCTGGATTCGGGTGTGGCTAAGGGTGGGTCCAGGGTGATTCCGTAGGACACGGGTTAGTGCTCTGATTAACGGTAGGGCAAGGTGTACTGGTCGGCGACGGGCAAGTGCTAGGCCTCGGACTAGAGTGAGCACTGGGCGTTGGTCTAGGTCCCTAGCTAGGGCTAGTGGGAGCGGTAGGCGTAGCGCTGGGGTAGGCATAGGGCAAGAGGTGGGTGTCGGGGTAAACCTAGGAGTAGGCCTAGGGCCAGGAGTTGGAGCTGTGGCAAGGGGTAGGGATGGGGGTGGGCCTATGGGTAGGGGTAGCTGTAGGGATAGGGGTAGGGGTAGGACTAGAGGTAGTGCTAGTCGTAGGCATAGGGCTAGGGGTAGTGCTCGGGGTAGGATTAGGTGAAGGGCTAGTGGTTGGCAGAGGCCCACGGGCAGTGTTAGGGTTAGGGCTCATGTTAGGCCCAGGATTAGTGGTAGTGGTAGGGGTCGGCCGAGGGTTAGGGGTAGGTGTCACGGGTAAACTCCGGTTAGTCCTTGGACTCGGAACAGGTGTAGGGCTGGTTTCGGGTGTGGCTAAGGGTGGGTCCAGGGTGATTTCGTGGGACACAGGTTAGTGTTCTGGCTAACGGTAGGGCAAGGTTTACGGGTCCGGGACGGGCAAATGCTAGGCTTCGGACTAGAGTGAGCACTGGGCGTTGGTCTAGGGCCTAGCTAGGGTTAGTGGCAGCGGTAGGTGTAACCCTGGGGTAGGCATAGGGCAAGAGGTGGGTGTCGGGGTAAACCTAGGAGTAGGCCTAGGGCCAGAAGTTGGAGCTATGGCTAGGGGTAGGGATGGGGGTGGGCCTATGGTTAGTTGTAGCTGTAGGGCCAGAGGTAGGGGTAGGACTAGAGGTAGTGCTAGGCGTAGGCCTAGGGCGAGGGGGAGTGCTCGGGGTAGGGTTAGGTGAAGGGCTAGTGGTTGGCAGATGCCCACGCGCAGTGTTAGTGTTAGGGCTCATGTTAGGCCTAGGATTAGTGGTAGTGGTAGGAGTTGGCCGAGGGCTAGGGGTAGGTTTCAAGGGAGGGCTCCGTTTAGTCCTAGGACTCGGAACAGGTGCAGGGCTTGATTCGGGTGTGGCTAAGGGTGGATCCAGGGTGATTCCGTAGGACACAGGTTAGTGCTCTGGCTAACGGTAGGGCAAGGTGTACTGGTCGGTGACGGGCAAGTGCTAGGCCTCGGACTAGAGTGAGCACTGGGCGTTGGTCTAGGGCCCGAGCTACGGCTAGTGGGAGCGGTAGGCATGGCGCTGTGGTAGGCATAGGGCAAGAGGTGGGTGTCGCGGTAAACCTAGGAGTAGGCCTAGGGCCAGGAGTTGGAGCTGTGGCTAGGGATAGGGATGGGGGTGGGCCTATGGTTAGGGGTAGCTGTAGGGCCAGGGGTAGGGGTAGGACAGAGGTAGTGCTAGGCGTAGGCCTAGGGCGAGGGGGAGTGCTCGGGGTAGGGTTAGGTGAAGTGCTAGTGGTTGGCATAGGCTTACGGGCATTGTTAGTGTTAGGGCTCATGTTAGGCCTAGGATTAGTGGTAGTGGTAGGGGTTGGCTGAGGGTTAGGGGTATGTGTCACGGGAGGACTCCGGTTAGTCCTAGGACTCGGAACAGGTGTAGGGCTGGTTTCGGGTGTGGCTAAGTGTGGGAACAGTGTGATTTCGTGGGACACAGGTTAGTGTTCTGGCTAACGGTAGGGCAAGGTGTACTTGTCGGCGATGGGCAAGTGCTAGGCCTCGGACTAGAGTGAGCACTGGGCGTTGGTCTAGGGCCCGAGCTAGGGCTAGTGGGAGCGGTAGGCGTAGCGCTGGGGTAGGCATAAGGCAAGAGGTGGGTGTCGGGCTAAACCTAGGAGTAGGCCTAGGGCCAGGAGTTGGAGCTGTGGCTAGGGGTAGTGATGGGGGTGGGCCTATGGGTAGGGGTAGCTGTAGGGCCAGGGGTAGGGGTAGGATTGGAGGTAGTGCTAGGCGTAGGCCTAGGGCGAGGGGCGGTGCTCTGGGTAGGGTTAGGTGAAGGGCTAGTGGTTGGCAGAGGCCTACGGGCAGTGTTAGTGTTAGGGCTCATGTTATGCCTAGGATTAGTGTTACTGGTAGGGGTTGGCCGATGGTTAGTGGTAGGTGTCACGGGAGGACTCCGGTTAGTCCTAGGACTCGGAACAGGTGTAGTGCTGGTTTCGGGTGTGGCTAAGATGGGTCCAGGGTGATTTCGTGGGACACAGGTTAGTGTTCTGGCTAACGGTAGGGCAAGGTGTACTGGTCGGCGACGGGCAAGTGCTACGCCTCGGACTAGAATGAGCACTGGGCGTTGGTCTAGGGCCCGAGCTAGGGCTAGTGGGAGCGGTAGGCGTAGCGCTGGTGTAGGCACAGGGCAAGAGGTGGGTGTCGGGGTAAACCCAGGAGTAGGCCTAGGGCCAGGAGTTGGAGCTGTGGTTAGGGGTAGGGATGAGGGTGGGCTTATGGTTAGGGGTAGCTGTAGGGCCAGGGGTAGGGGTAGGACTGGAGGTAGTGCTAGACGTAGGCCTGGGGAAAGGGTGAGTGCTCGGGGTAGGGTTAGGTGAAGTGCTAGTGGTTGGCAGAGGCCCACGGGCATTGTTAGTGTTAGGGCTCATGTTAGGCCTAGGATTAGTGGTAGTGGTAGGGGTTGGCCGAGGGCTAGGGGTAGGTGTCACGGGAGGGCTCCGTTTAGTCCTAGGACTCGGAACAGGTGTAGGGCTGGATTCGGGTGTGGCTAAGGGTGGGTCCAGGGTGATTCCGTAGGACACGGGTTAGTGTTCTGGCTAACGGTAGGGCAAGGTGTACTGGTCGGCGACGGGCAAGTGCTACGCCTCGGAATAGAATGAGCACTGGGCGTTGGTCTAGGGCCCGAGCTAGGGCCTGTGGGAGCGGTAGGCGTAGCGCTGGGGTAGGCATAGTGCAAGAGGTGGGTGTCGGGGTAAACGTAGGAGTAGGTCTAGGGACAGGAGTTGGAGATGTGGCTAGGGGTAGGGATGGCGGTGGGCCTATGGTTAGGGGTAGCTGTAGGGCCAGGGGTAGGGGTAGGACTAGAGGTAGTGCTAGGCGTAGGCCTAGGGCTAGGGGGTGTGCTCGGGGTAGGGTTAGGTGAAGGGCTAGTCGTTGGCAGAGGCCCACGGGTATTGTTAGTGTTAGGGCTCATGTTAGGCCTAGGATTAGTGGTAGTGGTAGGGTTTGGCCGAGGGCTATGGGTAGGTGTCACGGGAGGGCTCCGTTTAGTCCTAGGACTCGGAACAGGTGTAGGGCTGGATTCGGGTGTGGTTAAGGGTGGGTCCAGGCTGATTCCGTAGGACACGGGTTAGTGCTCTGGCTAACGGTAGGGCAAGGTGTACTTGTCGGTGACGGGCAAGTGCTAGGCCTCGGACTAGAGTGAGCACTGGGTGTTGGTCTAGGGCCCGAGCTGGGGCTACTGGGAGCGGTAGGCGTAGCGCTGGGTTACGCATAGGGCAAGAGGTGGGTGTAGGGGTAAACCTAGGAGTAGGCCTAGGGGCAGGAGTTGGAACTGTGGCTAGGGGTAGTAATGGGGGTGGGCCTATGGTTAGGGGTAGCTGTAGGGCCAGGGGTAAAGGTAGGACTAGAAGTAGTGCTAGGCGTAGGCCTAGGGCGAGGGTGAGTGCTCGGGGTAGGGTTAGGTGAAGTGCTAGTGGTTGGCAGAGGCCCACGGGCATTGTTAGTGTTAGGGCTCCTGTTAGGCCTAGGATAAGTGGTAGTGGTAGGGTTTGGCCGAGGGCTAGGGGTAGGTGTCACGGGAAAGCTACGTATAGTCTTAGGACTCGGAACAGGTCTAGGGCTGGATTCGGGTGTGGCTAAGGGTGGGACCAGGGTGATTCCGTAAACACGGGTTAGTGCTCTGGCTGACGGTAGGGCAAGGTGTACTGGTCGGCGACGGGCAAGTGCTAGGCCTCGGAAAAGAGTGAGCACTGGGCATTGGTCTAGGGCCCGAGCTAGGGCTACTGAGAGTGGTAGGTGTAGTGCTGGGGTAGGCATAGGGCAAGAGTTGGGTGTCGGGGTAAACCTAGGAGTAGTCCTAAAGCCAGAAGTTGGAGCTGTGGCTAGGGGTAGTGATGTGTGTGGGCCTATGGTTAGGGGCAGCTGTAGGGCCAGGGGTAGGGTTAGGACTAGAGGTAGTGCTAGGCGTAGGCCTATGGCGAGGGGGAGTGCTCGGGGTAGGGTTAGGTGAAGTGCTAGTGGTTGGCAGAGGCCCACGGGCAGTGTTAGTGTTAGGGCTCATGTTAGGCCTAGGATTAGTGGTAGTGGTAGGGGTTGGCCGAGGGCTATGGGTAGGTGTCACGGGAGGACTCCGTTTAGTCCTAGGACTCAGAACAGGTGTAGGGCTCGATTCGGGTGTGGCTAAGGGTGGGTCCAGGGTGATTTCGTAGGACACGGGTTAGTGCTCTGGCTAACGGTAGGGCAAAGTGTACTTGTCGGCGACAGTCAAGTGCTAGGCCTCGGACTAGAGTGAGCACTGGGCGTTGGTCTAGAGCCCGAGCTAGGGCTAGTGGGAGCGGTAGGCCTAGCGCTGTGGTAGGCATAGGGCAAGAGGTGGGTTTCGGGGTAAACCTAGGAGTAGGCCTAGGGCGAGGAGTTGGAGCTGTGTCTAGGGGTAGTGATGGGGGTGGGCCTATGGTTAGGTGTAGCTGTAGGACCATGGGTAGGGTTAGGACTAGAGGTAGTGCTAGGCGTAGGCCTAGGGCGAGGGGGAGTGCTCGGGGTAGGGTTAGGTGAAGGGCTAGTGGTTGGCAGAGGCCCACGGGCAGTGTTAGTGTTAGGGCTCATGTTAGGCCTAGGATTAGTGGTAGTGGTAGGGGTTGGCTGAGGGTTAGGGGTATGTGTCACGGGAAGACTCCGGTTAATCCTAGGACTCGGAACAGGTGTAGGGCTGGTTTCGGGTGTGGTTAAGGGTGGGTACAGAGTGATTTCGTGGGACACAGGTCAGTGTTCTGGCTAACGGTAGAGCAAGGTGTACTGGTCGGTGACGGGCAAGTGCTAGGCCTCGGACTAGAGTGAGCACTGGGCGTTGGTCTAGGGCCTGAGCTAGGGCTAGTGGGAGCGGTAGGTGTAGCGCTACGGTAGGCATAGGGCAAGTGTGGGTGTCGGGGTAAACATAGGAGTAGGCCTAGGGGCAGGATTTGGAGCTGTGGCATGGGGTAGGGATGTGGGTGGGCCTATGGTTAGTTGTAGCTGTAGGGCCAGGGGTAGGGGTAGGACTAGAGGTAGTGCTAGGCGTAGGCCTAGGGCGAGGGGGAGTGCTTGGGGTAGGGTTAGGTGAAGAGCTAGTGGTTGGCAGAGGCCCACGGGCAGTGTTAGTGTTAGGGCTCATGTTAGGCCTAGGATTAGTGGTAGTGGTGGGCGTTGGCCGAGGGCTAGGGGTAGGTGTTAAAGGAGGGCTCCGTTTAGTCCTAGGACTCGGAACAGGTATAGGGCTGGATTCGGGTGTGGCTAAGGGTGGGTCCAGGGTGATTCCGTAGGACACGATTTAGTGCTCTGGCTAACGGTAGGGCAAGGTGTACTGGTCGGCGACGGGCAAGTGCTAGGCCTCAGACTAGAGTGAGCACTGGGCGTTGGTCTAGGGCCCGAGCAAAGCCTACTGGGAGTGGTAGGTGTAGCGCTGGGGTAGGCATATGGCAAGAGGTGGGTGTCGAGGTAAACCTAGGAGTTGGCCTAGGGCCAGGAATTGGAGCTGTGGCTAGGGGTAGGGATGTGTGTGGGCCTATGGTTAGGGGTAGCTGTAGGGCCAGAGGTAGGGGTAGGACTAGAGGTAGTGCTAGGCGTAGGCCTAGGGCGAGGGGGAGTGCTTGGGGTAGGGTTAGGTGAAGAGCTAGTGGTTGGCAGAGGCCCACGGGCAGTGTTAGTGTTAGGGCTCATGTTAGGCCTAGGATTAGTGGTAGTGGTGGGGGTTGGCCGAGGGCTAGGGGTAGGTGTTAAAGGAGGGCTCCGTTTAGTCCTAGGACTCGGAACAGGTATAGGCCTGGATTCGGGTGTGGCTAAGGGTGGGTCCAGGGTGATTCCGTAGGACACGGTTTAGTGCTCTGGCTAACGGTAGGGCAAGGCGTACTGGTCGGCGACGGGCAAGTGCTAGGCCTCGGACTAGAGTGAGCACTGGGCGTTGGTCTAGGGCCCGAGCAAAGGCTACTGGAGTGGTAGGTGTAGCGCTGGGGTAGGCATATGGCAAGAGGTGGGTGTCGGGGTAAACCTAGGAGTTGGCCTAGGTCCAGGAATTGGAGCTGTGGATAGGGGTAGGGATGTGTGTGGGCCTATGGTTAGGGGTAGCTGTAGGGCCGGGGGTAGGGGTAGGACTAGAGGTAATGCTAGGCGTAGGCCTAGGGCGAGGGGGAGTGCTCGGGGTAGGGTTAGGTGAAGTGCTAGTGGTTGGCAGAGGTCCACGGGCAGTGTTAGTGTTAGGGCTCATGTAAGGCCTAGGATTAGTGGTAGTGGTAGGGGTTGGCCGAGGGCTAGGGGTAGGTGTCACGGGAGGACTCCGTTTAGTCCTAGGACTCAGAACAGGTGTAGGGCTGGATTCGGGTGTGGCTAAGGGTGGGTCCTGGGTGATTCCGTAGGACTCGGGTTAGTGCTCTGGCTAACGGTAGGGCAAGGTGTTCTGGTCGGCGATAAGCAACTGCTAGGCCTCGGAGTAGAGTGAGCACTGAGCGTTGGTCTAGGGCACGAGGTAGGGCTACTGGGAGTGGTAGGTGTAGCGCTGGGGTAGGCATAGGGCAAGAGGTCGGTGTCGGGGTAAACCGAGGAGTAGGCCTAGGGCCAGGAGTTGGAGCTGTGGCTAGGGGTATGGATGGGGGTGTGCCTATGGTTAGGGGTAGCTGTAGGGCCAGGGGTAAGGGTAGGACTAGAGGTAGTGCTAGGCGTAGGCCTAGGGCGAGGGGGAGTGCTCGGGTAGGGTTACGTGAAGGGCTAGTCGTTGGCAGAGGCCCACGGGTATTGTTAGTGTTAGGACTCATGTTAGGCCTAGGATTAGAGGTAGTGGTAGGGGTTGGCCGAGGGCTAGGGGTAGGTGTCACGGGAGGGCTCCGTTTAGTCCTAGGACTCGGAACAGGTGTAGGGCTGGATTCGGGTGTGGCTAAGGGTGGGTCCAGGGTGATTCCGTAGGACAAGGGTTAGTGCTCTGGCTAACGGTAGGGCAAGGTGTACTGGTCGGTGACCGGCAAGTGCTAGGCCTCGGACTAGAGTGAGCACTGGGTGTTGGTCTAGGGCCCGAGCTAGGGCTACTGGGAGCAGTAGGCGTAGCGCTGGGGTACGCATAGGGCAAGAGGTGGGTGTCGGGGTAAACCTAGGAGTAGGCCTAAATCCAGGAGTTGGAGCTGTGGCTAGGGGTAGGAATGGGGGTGGGCCTATGGGTAGGGGTAGCTGTAGGGCAAGGGGTAGGTGTAGGATTGGAGGTAGTGCTAGGCGTAGGCCTAGGGCGAGGGGGATTTCTCTGGGTAGGGTTAGGTGAAGGGCTAGTGTTTGGCAGAGGCCTACGGGCAGTGTTAGTGTTAGGGCTCATGTTAGGCCTAGGATTAGTGGTAGTGGTAGGGGTTGGCCGAGGGCTAAAAGTAGGTGTCACGGGAGGGTTCCGTTTAGTCCTAGGACTCGGAACAGGTGTAGGGCTGGATTCGGGTGTGGCTAAGGGTGGGTCCAGGGTGATTCCGTAGGACACGGGTTAGTGCTCTGGCTAACGGTAGGGCAAGGTGTACTGGTCGGCGACGGGCAAGTGCTAGGCCTCGGACTAGAATGAGCACTGGGCGTTGGTCTAGGGCCTGATCTAGGGCTAGTGGGAGCGGTAGGTGTAGCGCTGGGTTAGGCATAGGGCACGAGGTGGGTGTCGGGGTAAACCTAGGCGAAGGCCTAGGGCCAGGAGTTGGAGCTTTGGCTAGGGGTAGGGATGGGGGTGGGCCTATGGGTAGGGGTAGCTGTAGGGGCAGGGATAGGGGTAGGACAAGAGGTAGTGCTAGGCGTAGGCCTAGGGCGAGGGGGAGTGCTCGGGGTAGGGTTAGGTGAAGTGCTAGTGGTTGGCAGAGGCCCACGGGCAGTGTTAGTGTTAGGGCTCATGTTAGGCCTAGGATTAGTGGTAGTGGTAGGGGTTTGCCAAGGGCTAAAGGTAGGTGTCACGGGAAAACTCCGGTCAGTCCTAGGACTCGGAACAGGTGTAGGGCTGGATTCGGGTGTGGCTAAGTGTGGGTCCAGGGAGATTCCATAGGACACGGGTTAGTGCTCTGGCTAACGGTAGGGCAGGTGTACTGGTCGGGGACGGGCAAATGCTAGGCTTCGGACTAGAGTGAGCACTGGGCGTTGGTCTAGGGCCCGAGCTAGGGCTAGTGGGAGCAGTAGGCGTAGCGCTGGGGTAGGCATAGGGCAACAAGTGGGTGTCGGGATAAACCTAGGAGTAGGCCTAGGGCAAGGAGTTTCAGCTGTAGCTAGGGGTAGGGATGGGGGTGGGCCTATGGTTAGGGGTAGCTGTAGGGCCAGGGGTAAGGGTAGGACTAGAGGTAGTGCTAGGCGTAGGCTTAGGGCGAGGGGGAGTGCTCGGGGTAGGGTTAGGTGAAGGGCTAGTCGTTGGCAGAGGCCCACGGGTATTGTTAGTGTTAGTGCTCATGTTAGGCCTAGGATTAGAGGTAGTGGTAGGGGTTGGCCTAGGGCTAGGGGTAGGTGTAACGGGAGGGCTTCGTTTAGTCCTAGGACTCGGATCAGGTGTAGGGCTGGATTCGAGTGTGGCTAAGTGTGGGTCCAGGGAGAAACGTAGGACACGGGTTAGTGCTCTGGCTAACGGTAGGGCAGGTGTACTGGTCGGGGACGGGCAACTGCTCGGCTTCGGACTAGAGTGAGCACTGGGCGTTGGTCTAGGGCCCGAGCTAGGGCTAGTGGGATCGGTAGGCGTAGCGCTGGGGTAGGCATAGGGCAAGAAGAGGGTGTCGGGGTAAACCTAGGTGTACGCCTAGGGCCAGGAGTTGGAGCTGTAGCTAGGGGTAGGGATGGGGGTGGGCCTATGGTTAGGGGTAGCTGTAGGGCCAGGGGTAGGGGTAGGACTAGAGGTAGTGCTAGGCGTAGGCCTAGGGCGAGGGGGAGTGCTCGGGGTAGGGTTAGGTAAAGTGCTAGTGGTTGACAGAGGCCCACGAGCAGTGTTAGTGTTAGGGCTCATGTTAGGCCTAGGATTAGTGGTAGTGGTAGGGGTTTGCCGAGGGCTAAAGGTAGGTGTCACGGGAAAACTCCGGTTAGTCCTAGGACTCGGAACAGCTGTAGGGCTGGATTCGGGTGTGCCTAAGGGTGGGTCCAAGGTGATTTCGTGGGACACAGGTTAGTGTTCCGGCTAACGGTAGGACAAGGTGTACTGGTCGGCGACGGGCAAGTGCTAGGCCTCGGACTACAATGAGCACTGGGCGTTGGTCTAGGGCCTGATCTAGGGCTAGTGGGAGCGGTAGGCGTAGCGCTCGGTTAGGCATAGGGAAAGAGGTGGGTGTCGGGGTAAACCTAGGAGTAGGCCTAGGGTCAGGAGTTGGAGCTGTGGCTAGGGGTAGGGATGGGGGTGGTCCTATGGTTAGGGGTAGCTGTAGGGACAGGGGTAGTGGTAGGACAAGAGGTAGTGCTAGGCGTAGGCCTAGGGCGAGGGAGAGTGCTCGGGGTAGGGTTAGGTGAAGGGCTAGTCGTTGGCAGAGGCCCACGGGTATTGTTAGTGTTAGGGCTCATGTTAGGCCTAGGATTAGAGGTAGTGGTAGGGGTTGGCCGAGGGCTAGGGGTAGGTGTCACGGGAGGGCTCCGTTTAGTCCTAGGACTCGGAACAGGTGTAGGGCTGGATTCGGGTGTGGCTAAGTGTGGGTCCAGGGAGATTCCATAGGACACGGGTTAGTGCTCTGGCTAACGGTAGGGCAGGTGTACCTGTCGGGGACGGGCAAATGCTAGGCTTCGGACTAGAGTTAGCACTGGGCGTTGGTCTAGGGCCCGAGCTAGGGCTAGTGGGAGCGGTAGGCGTAGCGCTGGGGTAGGCATAGGGCAAGAAGTGGGTGTCGGGATAAACCTAGGAGTAGGCCTAGGGCAAGGAGTTGGAGCTGTAGCTAGGGGTAGGGATGGGGGTGGGCCTATGGTTAGGGGTAGCTGTAGGGCCAGGGATGGGGTAGGACTAGAGGTAGTGCTAGGCGTAGGCTTAGGGCGAGGGGGAGTGCTCGGGGTAGGGTTAGGTGAAGGGCTAGTGGTTGGCAGAGGCCCACGGGCATTGTTAGTGTTAGGGCTCATGTTAGGTCTAGAATTAGTGGTAGTGGTACGGGTTGGCCGAGGGCTAGGTGTAGGTGTCACGGGAGGGCTACGTTTAGTCCTAGGATTCGGAACAGGTGTAGGGCTGGATTCGGGTGTGGCTAAGGGTGGGTCCAGGGTGATTCCGCAGGACTCGGGTTAGTGCTCTGGCTAACGGTAGGGCAAGGTGTTCTGGTCGGCGACGGGCAACTGCTAGGCCTCGGAGTAGAGTGAGCACTGAGCGTTGGTCTAGGGCACGAGGTAGGGCTACTGGGAGTGGTAGGTGTAGCGCTGGGGTAGGCATAGGGAAAGAGGTCGGTCTCGGGGTAAACCTAGGAGTAGGCCTAGGGCCAGGAGTTGGAGCTGTGGCTAGGGGTAGGGATGGGGGTGTGCCTATGGTTAGGGGTAGCTGTAGGGCCAGGGGTAAGGGTAGGACTAAAGGTAGTGCTAGGCGTAGGCCTAGGGCGAGGGGGAGTGCTCGGGTAGGGTTAGGTGAAGGGCTAGTCGTTGGCAGAGGCCCACGGGTATTGTTAGTGTTAGGGCTCATGTTAGGCCTAGGATTAGAGGTAGTGGTAGGGGTTGGCCGGGGGTTAGGGGTAGGTGTCACGGGAGGGCTCCGTTTAGTCCTAGGACTCGGAACAGGTGTAGGGCTGGATTCGGGTGTGGCTAAGGGTGGGTCCAGGGTGATTCCGTAGGACACGGGTTAGTGCTCTGGCTAACGGTAGGGCAAGGTGTACTGGTCGGCGACGGGCAAGTGCTAGGCCTCGGACTACAGTGAGACTGGGCGTTGGTCTAGGGCCGAGCTAGGGCTAGTGGGAGCGGTAGGGGTAGCGCTGGGGTAGGCATAGGGAAGAGGTGGGTGTCGGGGTAAACCTAGGAGTAGGCCTAGGGCCAGGAGTTGGAGCTGTGGCTAGGGGTAGGGATGTGGGTGGGCCTATGGTTAGTTGTAGCTGTAGGGCCAGGGGTAGGGGTAGGACTAGAGGTAGTGCTAGGCGTAGGCCTAGGGCGAGGGGGAGTGCTTGGTGTAGGGTTAGGTGAAGGGCTAGTGGTTGGCAGAGGCCCACGGGCATTGTTAGTGTTAGGGCTCATGTTAGGCCTAGGATTAGAGGTAGTGGTGGGGGTTGGCCGAGGGCTAGGGGTAGGTGTCAAAGGAGGGCTCCGTTTAGTCCTAGGACTAGGAACAGGTGTAGGGCTGGATTCGGGTGTGGCTAAGGGTGGGTCCAGGCTGATTCCGTAGGACACGGGTTAGTGCTCTGGCTAACGGTAAGGCAAGGTGTACTGGTCGGCGATTGGCTAGTGCTAGGCCTCGGACTAGAGTGAGCACTGGGCCTTGGTCTAGGGCCCGAACTAGGGCTACTGGGAGTGGTAGGTGTAGCGCTGGGGTAGGCATAGGGAATTAGTTCGGTGTCGGGGTAAACCTAAGAGTAGGCCTAGGGCCAGGAGTTGGAGCTGTGGCTAGGGGTAGTGATGGGGGTGGGCCTATGGTTAGGGGTAGCTGTAGGGCCAGGGGTAGGGGTAGGACTAGAGGTAGTGCTAGGCGTAGGCCTAGGGTGAGGGGGAGTGCTCGAGGAAGGATTAGGTGAAGGACTAGTGGTTGGCAGAGGCCCACGGGCAGTGTTAGTGTTAGGGCTCATGTTCGGCCTAGGATTAGTGGTAGTGGTAGGGTTTGGCCGAGGGCTAGGGGTAGGTGTCACGGGAGGGCTCCGTTTAGTCCTAGGACTCGGAACAGGTGTAGGGCTGGATTCGGGTGTGGCTAAGGGTGGGTCCAGGGTGATTCCGTAGGACACGGGTTACTGCTCTGGCTAACGGTAGGGCAAGGTGTACTGGTCGGTGACGGGCAAGTGCTAGGCCTCGGACTAGAGTGAGCACTGAGTGTTGGTCTAGGGCCCGAGCTACGGCTACTGGGAGCGGTAGGCGTAGCGCTGGGGTACGCATAGGGCAAGAGGTGGGTGTAGGGGTAAACCTAAAAGTAGGCCTAGGGGCAGGAGTTGGAACTGTGGCTAGGGGTAGTTTTGGGGGTGGGCCTATGGTTAGGGGTAGCTGTAGGGCCAGGTGTAGGGGTAGGACTAGAGGTAGTGTTAGGCGTAGGCATAGGGCGAGGGTGAGTGCTCGGGGTAGGGTTAGGTGAAGTGCTAGTGGTTGGCAGAGGCCCACGGGCATTGTTAGTGTTAGGGCTCATGTTAGGCCTAGGATTAGTGGTAGTGGTAGGGGTTGGCCGAGAGCTAGGGGTAGGTGTCACGGGAGAGCTACGTATAGTCTTAGGACTCGGAACAGGTGTAGGGCTCGATTCGGGTGTCGCTAAGCGTGGGTCCAGGGTGATTTTGTAAACACAAGTTAGTGCTCTGGCTAACGGTAGGGCAAGGTGTACTGGTCGGCGACGGGCAAGTGCTAGGCCTCGGACTAGTGTGAGCACTGGGCATTGGTCTAGGGCCCGAGCTCGGGCTAATGAGAGTGGTAGGTGTAGCGCTGGGGTAGGCATAGGGCAAGAGGTGGGTGTCGGGGTAAACCTAGGAGTAGTCCTAAAGCCAGAAGTTGGAGCTGTGGCTAGGGGCAGTGATGGGGGTGGGCCTATGGTTAGGGTTAGCTGTAGGGCCAGGGGTAGGGGTAGGACTAGAGGTAGTGCTAGGCGTAGGCCTAGGGCGAGGGGGAGTGCTCGGGGTAGGGTTAGGTGAAGGGCTAGTGGTTGGCAGAGGCCCACGGGCATTGTTAGTGTTAGGGCTCATGTTAGGCCTAGGATTAGTGGTAGTGGTAGGGGTTGGCCGAGGGCTAGGGGTAGGTGTCACTGGAGGGCTACGTATAGTCTTAGGACTCGGAACAGGTGTAGGGCTGGATTCGGGTGTGGCTAAGTGTGGGTCCAGGGTGATTCCGTAGGACACGGGTTAGTGCTCTGGCTAATGGTAGGGCAAGGTGTACTGGTCGGCGACGGGCAAGTGCTAGGCCTAGGACTAGAGTGAGCACTGAGCGTTGGTCTAGGGCCCGAGCTAGGGCTACTGGGAGTGGTAGGTGTAGCGCTGGGGTAGGCATAGGGCAAGAGGTCGGTGTCAAGGTAAACCTAGGAGTAGGCCTAGGGCCAGGAGTTGGCGCTGTGGCTAGGGGTAGGGATGGGGGTGGGCCTATGGGTAGGGGTAGCTTTAGGGGCAGGGATAGGGGTAGGACTAGAGGTAGTGCTAGGCGTAGGCCTAGGGCGAGGGGGAGTGCTCGGGGTAGGGTTAGGTCAAGTGCCAGTGGTTGGCAGAGGCCCACGGGCAGTGTTAGTGTTAGGGCTCATGTTAGGCCTAGGATTAGTGGTAGTCGTAGGGGTTTGCCAAGGGCTAAAGATAGGTGTCAGGGGAAAACTCCGGTTAGTCCTAGGACTCGGAACAGGTGTAGGGCTGGATTCGGGTGTGGCTAAGTGTGGGTCCAGGGAGATTCCATAGGACACGGGTTAGTGCTCTGGCTAACGGTAGGGCAGGTGTACCGGTCGGGGACGGGCAAATGCTAGGCTTCGGACTAGAGTGAGCACTGGGCGTTGGTCTAGGGCCCGAGCTAGGACTAGTGGGAGCTGTAGGCGTAGCGCTGGGGTAGGCATAGTGCAAGAGGTGGGTGTCAGTGTAAACCTAGGAGTAGGCCTAGGGCCAGGAGTTGGAGCTGTGGCTAGGGGTAGGCATGGGGGTGGGCCTATGGGTAGGGGTAGCTGTAGGGCCAGGGGTAGGTGTAGGATTGGAGGTAGTGCTAGGCGTAGACCTAGGGCGAGGGGGAGTGCTCGGGTAGGGTTAGGTGAAGGGCTAGTCGTTGGCAGAGGCCCACGGGTATTGTTAGTGTTAGGGCTCATGTTAGGCCTAGGATTAGAGGTAGTGGTAGGGGTTGGCCGGGGGCTAGGGGTAGGTGTCACGGGAGGGCTCCGTTTAGTCCTAGGACTCGGAACAGGTGTAGGGCTGGATTCGGGTGTGGCTAAGGGTGGGTCCAGGGTGATTCCGTAGGACACGGGTTAGTGCTCTGGCTAACGGTAGGGCAAGGTGTACTGGTCGGCGACGGGCAAGTGCTAGGCCTCGGACTACAGTGAGACTGGGCGTTGGTCTAGGGCCGAGCTAGGGCTAGTGGGAGCGGTAGGTGTAGCGCTGGGGTAGGCATAGGGCAAGAGGTGGGTGTCGGGGTAAACCTAGGAGTAGGCCTAGGGCCAGGAGTTGGAGCTGTGGCTAGGGGTAGGGATGTGGGTGGGCCTATGGTTAGTTGTAGCTGTAGGGCCAGGGGTAGGGGTAGGACTAGAGGTAGTGCTAGGCGTAGGCCTAGGGCGAGGGGGAGTGCTTGGTGTAGGGTTAGGTGAAGGGCTAGTGGTTGGCAGAGGCCCACGGGCATTGTTAGTGTTAGGGCTCATGTTAGGCCTAGGATTAGAGGTAGTGGTGGGGGTTGGCCGAGGGCTAGGAGTAGGTGTCAAATGAGGGCTCCGTTTAGTCCTAGGACTAGGAACAGGTGTAGGGCTGGATTCGGGTGTGGCTAAGGGTGGGTCCAGGGTGATTCCGTAGGACACGGGTTAGTGCTCTGGCTAACGGTAAGGCAAGGTGTACTGGTCGGCGATGGGCTAGTGCTAGGCCTCGGACTAGAGTGAGCACTGGGTGTTGGTCTAGGGCCCGAGCTAGGGCTACTGGGAGTGGTAGGTGTAGCGCTGGGGTAGGCATAGGGAATTAGTTCGGTGTCGGGGTAAACCTAAGAGTAGGCCTAGGGCCAGGAGTTGGAGCTGTGGCTAGGGGTAGTGATGGGGGTGGGCCTATGGTTAGGGGTAGCTGTAGGGCCAGGGGTAGGGGTAGGACTAGAGGTAGTGCTAGGCGTAGGCCTAGGGTGAGGGGGAGTGCTCGAGGAAGGATTAGGTGAAGGACTAGTGGTTGGCAGAGGCCCACGGGCAGTGTTAGTGTTAGGGCTCATGTTCGGCCTAGGATTAGTGGTAGTGGTAGGGTTTGGCCGAGGGCTAGGGGTAGGTGTCACGGGAGGGCTCCGTTTAGTCCTAGGACTCGGAACAGGTGTAGGGCTGGATTCGGGTGTGGCTAAGGGTGGGTCCAGGGTGATTCCGTAGGACACGGGTTACTGCTCTGGCTAACGGTAGGGCAAGGTGTACTGGTCGGCGACGGGCAAGTGATAGGCCTCGGACTAGAGTGAGCACTGGGCGTTGGTCTAGGGCCCGAGCTAGGACTAGTGGGAGCTGTAGGCGTAGCGCTGGGGTAGGCATAGTGCAAGAGGTGGGTGTCAGTGTAAACCTAGGAGTAGGCCTAGGGCCAGGAGTTGGAGCTGTGGCTAGGGGTAGGCATGGGGGTGGGCCTATGGGTAGGGGTAGCTGTAGGGCCAGGGGTAGGTGTAGGATTGGAGGTAGTGCTAGGCGTAGACCTAGGGCGAGGGGGAGTGCTCTGGGTAGGGTAGGTGAAGGGCTAGTGGTTGGCAGAGGCCTACGGGCAGTGTTAGTGTTAGGGCTCATGTTAGGCCTAGGATTAGTGGTAGTGGTAGGGGTTGGCCGAGGGCTAGGGGTAGGTTTCACGGGAGGGCTCCGTTTAGTCCTAGGATATGAAACAGGTGTAAGGCTGGATTCAGGTGTGGCTAAGTGTGGGTCCACGGTGATTCCCTAGGATTCGGGTTAGTGCTCTGCCTAACGGTAGGGCAAGGTGTACTGGTCGGAGACGGGCAAGTGCTAGGCCTCGGACTAGAGTGAGCACTGGGCGTTGGTCTAGGGCCCGAGCTAGGACTACTGGGAGTGCTAGGTGTAGCGCTGGGGTAGGCATATGGCAAGAGGTGGGGGTCGGGGTAAACCTAGGAGTAGGCCTAGGGCCAGGAATTGGAGCAGTGGCTAGGGGTATGGATGGGGGTGGGCCTATGGTTAGGGGTAGCTGTAGGGCCAGGGGTAGGGGTAGGACTAGAGGTAGTGCTAGGCGTAGGCCTAGGGCGAGGGGGAGTGCTCGGGGTAGGGTTAGGTGAAGGGCTAGTGGTTGGCAGAAGCCCACGGGCAGTGTTAGTGTTAGGGCTCATGTTAGGCCTAGGATTAGTGGTAGTGGTGGGGGTTGGCCGAGGGCTAGGGGTAGGTGTCAAAGGAGGGCTCCGTTTAGTCCTAGGACTAGGAACAGGTGTAGGGCTGGATTCGGGTGTGGCTAAGGGTGGGTCCAGGGTGATTCCGTAGGACACGGGTTAGTGCTCTGGCTAACGGTAGGGCAAGGTGTACTGGTCGGCGACGGGCAAGTGCTAGGCCACGGAGTAATGTGAGCACTGGGCGTTGGTCTAGGGCCCAAGCTAGGGCTACTGGGAGTGGTAGGCGTAGCGCTGGAGTAGGTATAGGGCAAGAAGTGGGTGTCGGGGTAAACCTAGGAGTAGGGCTAGGGCCAGGAGTTGGAGCTGTGGCTAGGGGTAGGGATGGGGGTGGGCCTATGGTTAGGGGTAGCTGTAGGGCCAGGGGTAGGGGTAGGACTAGAGGTAGTGCTAGGCGTAGGCCTAGGGCGAGAAGGAGTGCTCGGGGTAGGGTTAGGTGAAGGGCTAGTGGTTGGCAGACTCCCACGGGCAGTGTTAGTGTTAGGGCTCATGTTAGGCCTAGGATTAGTGGTAGTGGTAGGGGTTTGCCGAGGGCTAAAGGTAGGTGTCACGGGAAAACTGCGGTTAGTCCTAGGACTCGGACAGGTGTAGGGCTGGATTCGGGTGTGGCTAAGGGTGGGTCCAGGGTGATTCCGTAGGACACGGGTTAGTGCTCTGGCTAACGGTAGGGCAAGGTGTACTGGTCGGTGACGGGCAAGTGCTAGGCCTCGGACTAGAGTGAGCACTGGGTGTTGGTCTAGGGCCCGAGCTAGGGCTACTGGGAGCGGTAGGCGTAGCGCTGGGGTACGCATAGGGCAAGAGGTGGGTGTAGGGGTAAACCTAGGAGTAGGCCTAGGGGCAGGAGTTGGAACTGTGGCTAGGGGTAGTAATGGGGGTGGGCCTATGGTTAGGGGTAGCTGTAGGGCCAGGTGTAGGGGTAGGACTAGAGGTAGTGCTAGGCGTAGGCCTAGGGCGAGGGTGAGTGCTGGGGGTAGGGTTAGGTGAAGTGCTAGTGGTTGGCAGAGGCCCACGGGCATTGTTAGTGTTAGGGATCATGTTAGGCCTAGGATTAGTGGTAGTGGTAAAGGTTGGCCGAGAGCTAGGTGTATGTGTCACGGGAGGGCTACGTATAGTCTTAGGACTCGGAACAGGTGTAGGGCTGGATTCGGGTGTTGCTAAGGGTGGGTCCAGGGTGATTCCGTAAACACGGGTTAGTGCTCTGGCTAACGGTAGGGCAAGGTGTACTGGTCGGCGACGGTCAAGTGCTAGGCCTCGGAGTAGAGTGAGCATTGGTCATTGGTCTAGGGCCCGAGCTAGGGCTACTGAGAGTGGTAGGTGTAGCGATGGGGTAGGCATAGGGTAAGAGGTGGGTGTCGGGGTAAACGTAGGAGTAGTCCTAAAGCCAGAATTTGGAGCTGTGGCTACGGGTAGTGATGGGGGTGGGCCTATGGTTAGTGGTAGCTGTAGGGCCAGGGGTAGGGGTAGGACTAGAGGTAGTGCTAGGCGTAGCCCTAGGGCGAGGGGGAGTGCTCGGGGTAGGGTTAGGTGAAATGCTAGTGGTTGGCAGAGGCCCACGTGCAGTGTTAGTGTTAGGGCTCATGTTAGGCCTAGGATTAGTGGTAGTGGTGGGGGTTGGCCGAGGGCTAGGGGTAGGTGTCAAAGGAGGGCTCCGTTTAGTCCTAGGACTAGGAACAGGTGTAGGGCTGGATTCGGGTGTGGCTAAGAGTGTGTCCAGGGTGATTCCGTAGGACACCGGTTAGTGCTCTGTCTAACGGTAGGGCAAGGTGTACTGGTCGGCGACGGACAAGTGCTAGGCCTCGGACTAGAGTGAGCACTGGGCGTTGGTCAAGGGCCCGAGCTAGGGCTACTGGGAGTGCTAGGTGTAGCGCTGGGGTAGGCATATGGCAAGAGGTGGGGGTCGGGGTAAACCTAGGAGTAGGCCTAGGGCCAGGAATTGGAGCTGTGGCTAGGGTTAGGGATGGGGGTGGGCCTATGGTTAGGGGTAGCTGTAGGGCCAGGGGTAGGGGTAGGACTAGAGGTAGTGCTAGGCGTAGGCCTAGGGCGAGGGGGAGTGCTCGGGGTAGGTTTAGGTGAAAGGCTAGTGGTTGGCAGAGGCCCACGGGCAGTGTTAGTGTTAGGGCTCATGTTAGGCCTAGGATTAGTGGTAGTGGTAGGGGTTGGCCGAGGGCTAGGGGTAGGTGTCACGGGAGGGCTTCGTTTAGTCCTAGGATTCGGAACAGGTGTAGGGCTGGATTCGGGTGTGGCTAAGGGTGTGTCCAGGGTGATTCCGTAGGACACGGGTTAGTGCTCTGGCTAACGGTAGGGCAAAGTGTACTGGTCGGCGACGGTCAAGTGCTAGGCCTTGGACTAGAGTGAGCACTGGGCGTTGGTCTAGGGCCCGAGCTAGGGCTAGTGGGAGCGGTAGGCGTAGCGCTGTGGTAGGCATAGGGCAAGAGGTGGGTGTCAGGGTAAACCTAAGAGTAGGCCTAGGGCCAGGAATTGGAGCTGTGGCTAGAAGTAGGGATGGGGGTGGGCCTATGGTTAGGTGTAGCTGTAGGGCTAGGGGTAGGGTTAGGACTAGAGGTAGTGCTACGCGTAGGCCTAGGGCGAGGGGGAGTGCTCGGGGTAGGGTTAGGTAAAGGGCTAGTGGTTGGCAGAGGCCCACGGGCAGTGTTAGTGTTAGGGTTCATGTTAGGCCTAGGATTAGTGGTAGTGGTAGGGGTTGGCTGAGGGTTAGGGGTATGTGTCACGGGAGGACTCTGGTTAGTCCTAGGACTCGGAGCATGTGTAGGGCTGGTTTCGAATGTGGCTAAGGGTGGGTACAGTGTGATTTCGTGGGACACAGGTTAGTGTTCTGGCTAACGGTAGGGCAAGGTGTACTGGTCCGCGACGGGCAAGTGCTAGGCCTCGGACTAGAGTGAGCACTGGGCGTTGGTCTAGGGCCCGAGCTAGGGCTAGTGGGAGCGGTAGGCGTAGCGCTGGGGTACGCATAGGGCAAGAGGTGGGTGTAGGGGTAAACCTAGGAGTAGGCCTAGGGGCAGGAGTTGGAACTGTGGCTAGGGGTAGTAATGGGGGTGGGCCTATGGTTAGGGGTAGCTGTAGGGCCAGGGGTAGGGGTAGGACTAGAGGTAGTGTTAGGCGTAGGCCTAGGGCGAGGGTGAATGCTCGGGGTAGGGTTAGGTGAAGTGCTAGTGTTTGGCAGAGTCCCACGGGCATTGTTAGTGTTAGGGCTCATGTTAGGCCTAGGATTAGTGGTAGTGGTAGGGGTTTGCCGAGGGCTAAAGGTAGGTGTCACGGGAAAACTGCGGTTAGTCCTAGGACTCGGAACAAGTGTAGGGCTGGATTCGGGTGTGCCTAAGGGTGGGTTTAGGGTGATTTCGTGGGACACAGGTTAGTGTTCTGGCTAACGGTAGGGTAAGGTGTACTGGTCCGCGACGGGCAAGTGCTAGGCCGCGGACTAGAGTGAGCACTGGGCGTTGGTCTAGGGCCCGAGCTAGGGCTAGTGGGAGGGGTAGGCGTAGCGCTGGGGTAGGCATAGGGCAAGAGGTGGGTGTCGGGGTAAACCCACGAGTAGGCCTAGGGCCAGGAGTTGGAGCTGTGGTTAGGGGTAGGGATGAGGGTGGTCTTATGGTTAGGGGTAGATGTAGGGCCAGGGGTAGGGCTAGGACTAGAGGTACTGCTAGGCGTAGGCCTGGGGCCAGGGTGAGTGCTCGGGGTAGGGTTAGGTGAAGTGCTAGTGGTTGGCAGAGGCCCACAGGCAGTGTTAGTGTTAGGGCACATGTTAGGCCTAGGATTAGTGGTAGTGGTACGGTTTGGCCGAGGGCTAGGGGTAGGTGTCACGGGAGGGCTCCGTTTAGTCCTAGGACTCGGAACAGGTGTAGGGCTGGATTCGGGTGTGGCTAAGGGTGGGTCCGGGGTGATTCCGTAGGACACGGGTTAGTGCTCTGGCTAACGGTAGGGCAAGGAGTACTGGTCGGTGACGGGCAAGTGCTAGGCCTCGGACTAGAGTGAGCACTGGGTGTTGGTCTAGGGCCCGAGCTAGGGCTACTGGGAGCGGTAGGCGTAGCGCTGGGGTACGCATAGGGCAAGAGGTGGGTGTAGGGGTAAACCTAGGAGTAGGCCTAGGGGCAGGAGTTGGAACTGTGGCTAGGGGTAGTAATGGGGGTGGGCCTATGGTTAGGGGTAGCTGTAGGGCCAGGGGTAGGGGTAGGACTAGAGGTAGTGTTAGGCGTAGGCCTAGGGCGAGGGTGAATGCTCGGGGTAGGGTTAGGTGAAGTGCTAGTGGTTGGCAGAGTCCCACGAGCATTGTTAGTGTTAGGGCTCATGTTAGGCCTAGGATTAGTGGTAGTGGTAGGGGTTTGCCGAGGGCTAAAGGTAGGTGTCACGGGAAAACTGCGGTTAGTCCTAGGACTCGGAACAGCTGTAGGGCTGGATTCGGGTGTGCCTAAGGGTGGGTTTAGGGTGATTTCGTGGGACATAGGTTAGTGTTCTGGCTAACGGTAGGGCAAGGTGTACTGGTCGGCGACGGGCAAGTGCTAGGCCTCGGACTAGAATGAGCACTGGGCGTTGGTCTAGGGCCTGATCTAGGGCTAGTGGGAGCGGTAGGCGTAGCGCTGGGTTAGGCATAGGGCAAGAGGTGGGTGTCGGGGTAAACCTAGGAGTAGGCCTAGGGCCAGGAGTTGGAGCTGTGGCTGGGGGTAGGGATGGGGGTGGGCCTATGGTTAGGGGTAGCTGTAGTGCCAGGGGTAGGGGTAGGACTAGAGGTAGTGCTAGGCGTAGGCCTAGGGCGAGGGGGAGTGCTCGGGGTAGGGTTAGGTGAAGTGCTAGTGTTTGGCAGAGGCCCCCGGGCAGTGTTAGTGTTAGGGCTCATGTTAGGCCTAGGATTAGTGGCAGTGGTAGGGTTTGGCCGAGGGCTAGGGGTAGGTGTCACGGGAGGGCTCCGTTTAGTCCTAGGACTCGGAACAGGTGTAGGGCTGGATTCGGGTGTGGCTAAGTGTGGGTCCAGGGTGATTCCGTAGGACACGGGTTAGTGCTCTGGCTAACGGTAGGGCAAGGTGTACTGGTCGGTGACTGGCAAGTGCTAGGACTCGGACTAGAGTGAGCACTGAGTGTTGGTCTAGGGCCAGAGCTAGGGCTACTGGGAGCGGTAGGCGTAGCGCTGGGGAAAGCATAGGGCAAGAGGTGGGTGTAGGGGTAAACCTAGGAGTAGGCCTAGGGGCAGGAGTTGGAACTGTGGCTAGGGGTAGTAATGGGGGTGGGCCTATGGTTAGGGGTAGCTGTAGGGCCAGGGGTAGGGGTAGGACTAGAGGTAGTGTTAGGCGTAGGCCTAGGGCGAGGGTGAGTGCTCAAGGTAGGGTTAGGTGAAGTGCTAGTGGTTGGCAGAGGCCCACGGGCATTGTTAGTGTTAGGGCTCATGTTAGGCCTAGGATTAGTGGTAGTGGTAGGGGTTGGCCGAGATCTAGGGGTAGGTGTCACGGGAGGGCTACGTATAGTCTTAGGACTCGGAACAGGTGTAGGGCTCGATTCGGGTGTGGCTAAGCGTGGGTCCAGGGTGATTTCGTAAACACGGGTTAGTGCTCTGGCTAACGGTAGGGCAAGGTGTACTGGTCGGCGACGGGCAAGTGCTAGGCCTCGGACTAGTGTGAGCACTGGGCATTGGTCTAGGGCCCGAGCTCGGGCTACTGAGAGTGGTAGGTGTAGCGCTTGGGTAGGCATAGGGCAAGAGGTGGGTGTCGGGGTAAACCTAGGAGTAGTCCTAAAGCCAGAAGTTGGAGCTGTGGCTAGGGGCAGTGATGGGGGTGGGCCTATGGTTAGGGTTAGCTGTAGGGCCAGGGGTAAAGGTAGGACTAGAGGTAGTGCTAGGCGTAGGCCTAGGGCGAGGGGGAGTGCTCGGGGTAGGGTTAGGTGAAGTGCTAGTGGTTGGCAGAGGCCCACGGGCAGTGTTAGTGTTAGGGCTCATGTTAGGCCTAGGATTAGTGGTAGTGGTAGGGGTTGGCCGAGGGCTAGGGGTAGGTGTCACGGGAGGGCTCCGTTTAGTCCTAGGACTCGGAACAGGTGTAGGGCTGGTTTCGGGTGTGGTTAAGGGTGGGGACAGTGTGATTTCGTGGGACACAGGTCAGTGTTCTGGCTAACGGTAGGGCAAGGTGTACTGGTCGGCGACGGGCAAGTGCTAGGCCTCGGACTAGAGTGAGCACTGGGCGTTGGTCTAGGCCCGAGCTAGGGCTAGTGGGAGCTGTAGGCGTAGCACTGGGGTAGGCATAGTGCAAGAGGTGGGTGTCGGGGTAAACCTAAAAGTAGGCCTAGGGCCAGGAGTTGGAGCTGTGGCTAGGGGTAGGCATGGGGGTGGGCCTATGGGTAGGGGTAGCTGTAGGGCCAGGGGTAGGTAGGATTGGAGGTAGTGCTAGGCGTAGACCTAGGGCGAGGGGGAGTGCTCTGGGTAGGGTTAGGTGAAGGGCTAGTGGTTGGCAGAGGCCTACGGGCAGTGTTAGTGTTAGGGCTCATGTTAGGCTTAGGATTAGTGGTAGTGGTAGGGGTTGGCCGAGGGCTAGGGGTAGGTTTCACGGGAGGGCTCCGTTTAGTCCTAGGACATGAAACAGGTGTAAGGCTGGATTCAGGTGTGGCTAAGGGTGGGTCCACGGTGATTCCCTAGGACACGGGTTAGTCCTCTGGCTAACGGTAGGGCAAGGTGTACTGGTCGGCGACGGGCAAGTGCTAGGCCTCGGACTAGAGTGAGACTGGGCGTTGGTCTAGGGCCCAACTAGGGCTAGTGAGAGCGGTAGGCGTAGCGCTAGGGTAGGCATAGGGCAAGAGGTGGGTGTCGGTGTAAACCTAGGAGTAGGCCTAGGGCCAGGAGTTGGAGCTGTGGCATGGGGTAGAGATGTGGGTGGGCCTATGGTTAGTTGTAGCTGTAGGGCCAGGGGTAGGGGTAGGACTAGAGGTAGTGCTAGGCGTAGGCCTAGGGCGAGGGGGAGTGCTTGGGGTAGGATTAGGTGAAGGGCTAGTGGTTGGCAGAGGCCCCCGGGCAGTGTTAGTGTTAGGGCTCATGTTAGGCCTAGGATTAGTGGTAGTGGTGGGGGTTGGCCGAGGGCTAGGGGTAGGTGTCAAAGGAGGGCTCAATTTAGTCCTAGGACACGGAACAGGTGTAGGGCTGGATTCGGGTGTGGCTAAGGGTGGGTCCAGGGTGTTTCCGTAGGACACGGGTTAGTGCTCTGGCTAACGGTAGGGCAAGGTGTACTGGTCGGCGACGGGCAAGTGCTAGGCCTCGGAGTAGTGTGAGCACTGGGCGTTGGTCTAGGGCCCGAGCTAGGGCTACTGGGAGTGGTAGGCGTAGCGCTGGGGTAGGCATAGGGCAAGAAGTGGGTGTCGGGGTAAACCTAGGAGTAGGGCTAGGGCCAGGAGTTTGAGCTGTGGCTAGGGGTAGGGATGGGGGTGGGCCTATGGTTAGGGGTAGCTGTAGGGCCAGGGGTAGGGGTAGGACTAGAGGTAGTGCTAGGCGTAGGCCTAGGGCGAGGGGGAGTGCTCGGGGTAGGGTTAGGTGAAGGGCTAGTGGTTGGCAGAGGCCCACGGGCAGTGTTAGTGTTAGGGCTCATGTTAGGCCTAGGATTAGTGGTAGTGGTAGGGGTTTGCCGAGGGCTAAAGGTAGGTGTCACGGAAAAACTGCGGTTAGTCCTAGGACTCGGAACAGGTGTAGGGCTGAATTCGGGTGTGGCTAAAAGTGGGTCCAGTGTGATTCCGTAGGACACGGGTTAGTGCTCTGGCTAACGGTAGGGCAAGGTGTACTGGTCGGTGACGGGCAAGTGCTAGGCCTCTGACTAGAGTGAGCACTGGGTGTTGGTCTAGGGCCCGAGCGAGGGCTACTGGGAGCGGTAGGCGTAGCGCTGGGGTACGCATAGGGCAAGAGGTGGGTGTAGGGGTAAACCTAGGAGTAGGCCTAGGGGCAGGAGTTGGAACTGTGGCTAGGGGTAGTAATGGGGGTGGGCCTATGGTTAGGGGTAGCTGTAGGGCCAGGGGTAGGGGTAAAACTGGAGGTAGTGCTAGGCGTAGGCCTAGGGCGAGTGTGAGTGCTGGGGGTAGGGTTAGGTGAAGTGCTAGTGGTTGGAAGAGGCCCACGGGCATTGTTAGTGTTAGGGATCATGTTAGGCCTAGGATTAGTGGTAGTGGTAAAGGTTGGCCGAGAGCTAGGTGTAGGTGTCACGGGAGGGCTACGTATAGTCTTAGGACTCGGAACAGGTGTAGGGCTGGATTCGGGTGTTGCTAAGGGTGGGTCCAGGGTGATTCCGTAGGACACGGGTTAGTGCTCTGGCTAACGGTAGGGCAAAGTGTACTGGTCGGCGACGGTCAAGTGCTAGGCCTTGGACTAGAGTGAGCACTGGGCGTTGGTCTAGGGCCCGAGCTAGGGCTATTGGGAGCGGTAGGCGTAGCGCTGTGGTAGTCATAGGGCAAGAGGTGGGTGTCGGGGTAAACCTAGGAGTAGGCCTAGGGCCAGGAGTTGGAGCTGTGGCTAGGGGTACGGATGGGGGTGGGCCTATGGTTAGGTGTAGCTTTAGGGCCAGGGGTAGGGTTAGGACTAGAGGTAGTGCTAGGCGTAGGCCTAGGGCGAGGGGGAGTGCTCGGGGTAGGGTAAGGTGAAGGGCTAGTTGTTGGCAGAGGCCCACGGGCAGTGTTAGTGTTAGGGCTCATGTTAGGCCTAGTGTTAGTGGTAGTGGTAGGGGTTGGCTGAGGGTTAGGGGTATGTGTCACGGGAGGACTCCGGTTAGTCCTAGGACTCGGAACAGGTGTAGGGCTGGTTTCGGGTGTGGCTAAGGGTGGGTACAGGGTGATTCCGTAGGACACGGGTTAGTCCTCTGGCTAAGGGTAGGGCAAGGTGTACTGGTCAGCGACGGGCAAGTGCTAGGCCTCGGACTAGAGTGAGCACTGGGCGTTGGTCTAGGGCCAGAGCTAGGGCTAGTGAGAGTGGTAGGTGTAGCGCTGGGGTAGGCATAGTGCAAGAGGTGCGTGTCGGTGTAAACCTAGGAGTATGCCAAGGGCCAGGAGTTAGAGCTGTGGCTAGGGGTAGGGATGGGGTTGGGCCTATGGGTATGGGTTGGTGTAGGGCCAGGTGTAGGGATAGGATTGGAGGTAGTGCTAGGCGTATGCCTAGGGCGAGGGGGAGTGCTCTGGGTAGGGTTAGGTGAAGGGGTAGTCGTTGGCAGAGGCCTACGGGCAGTGTTAGTGTTACGGCTCATGTTAGGCCTAGGATTAGTGGTAGTGGTAGGGGTTGGCCGAGGGCTACGGGTAGGTTTCACGGGAGGTCTCCGTTTAGTCCTAGGACTTGAAACAGGTGTAGGGCTGGATTCGGGTTTGGCTAAGTGTGCGTCCAGGGTGATTCCGTAGGACACGGTTTAGTCCTCTGGCTAAGGGTAGGGCAAGGTGTACTGGTCAGCGACGGGCAAGTGCTAGGCCTCGGACTAGAGTGAGCACTGGGCGTTGGTCTAGGGCCCGAGCTAGGGCTAGTGAGAGTGGTAGGCGTAGCGCTGGGGTAGGCATAGGGCAAGAGGTGGGTGTCGGTGTAAACCTAGGAGTAGGCCTAAGGCCAGGAGTTGGAGCTGTGGCTAGGGGTAGGGATGGGGGTGGGCTTATGACTAGGGGTAGCTGTAGGGCCAGAGGTAGGGGTAGGACTAGAGGTAGTGCTAGGCGTAGGCCTAGGGCGAGGGGTAGTGTTCGAGGTAGGATTAGGTGAAGGGCTAGTGGTTGGCAGAGGCTCACGGGCAGTGTTAGTGTTATGGCTCATGTTAGGCCTAGGATTAGTGGTAGTGGTAGGGGTTGGCCGAGGGCTAGGTGTAGGTGTCACGGGAGGGCTCCGTTTAGTCCTAGGACTCGGAACAGCTGTAGGGCTGGATTCGGGTGTGGCTAAGGGTGGGTCCAGGGTGATTCCGTAGGACACAGGTTAGTGCTCTGCCTAACGGTAGGGCAAGGTGTACTGGTCGGGGACGGGCAAATGCTAGGCTTCGGACTAGAGTGAGCACTGGGCGTTGGTCTAGGGCCCGAGCTAGGGCTTGTTGGAGCGGTAGGCGTAGCGCTGGGGTAGGCATAGGGCAAGAAGTGGGTGTCGGGGTAAACCTAGGAGTAGGCCTAGAGCCAGGAGTTGGAGCTGTGGCTAGAGGTAGGGATGGGTGTGGGCCTATGGTTAGGGGTAGCTGTAGGGCCAGGGGTAGGGGTAGGACTAGAGGTAGTGCTAGGCGTAGGCCTAGGGCGAGGGGGAGTGCTCGGGGTAGGGTTAGGTGAAGTGCTAGTGGTTGGCAGAGGCCCACGGGCATTGTTAGTGTTAGGGCTCATGTTAGGCCTAGGATTAGTGGTAGTGGTAGGGGTTGGCCGAGGGCTAGGGGTAGGTGTCACGGAGGTCTCCGTTTAGTCCTAGGACTCGGAACAGGTGTAGGGCTTGATTCGGGTGTGGCTAAGGGTGGGTCCAGGGTGATTCCGTAGGACACGGGTTAGTGCTCTGGCTAACGGTAGGGCAAGGTGTACTGGTCGGCGACGGGCAAGTGCTAGGCCTCAGACTAGAGTGAGCACTGGGCGTTCGTCTAGGGCCAGAGCTAGGGCTACTGGGAGTGGTAGGTGTAGCGCTGGGGTAGGCATAGGGCAAGAGGTCGGTGTCAGGGTAAACCTAGGAGTAGGCCTAGGGCCAGGAGTTGGAGCTGTGGCTAGGGGTAGTGATGGGTGTGGGCCTATGGTTAGGGGTAGCTGTAGGGCCAGGGGTAGGGGTAGGACTAGAGGTAGTGCTAGGCGTAGGCCTAGAGCGAGGGGGAGTGCTCGGGGTAGTATTAGGTGAAGGGCTAGTGGTTGGCAGAGGCCCACGGGCAGTGTTAGTGTTAGGGCTCATGTTAGGCCTAGGATTAGTGGTAGTGGTAGGTGTTGGCCGATGGTTAGGGGTAGGTGTCATGGGAGGACTCTGGTTAGTCCTAGGACTCGGAACAGGTGTAGGGCTGGTTTCAGGTGTGGCTAAGGGTGGGTCCAGGATGATTTCGTGGGACACAGGTTAGTGTAATGGCTAACAGTAGGGCAAGGTGTACTGGTCGGCGACGGGCAAGTGCTACGCCTCGGACTAGAAGGAGCACTGGGCGTTGGTCTAGGGCCCGAGCTAGGGCTAGTGGCAGCGGTAGGCGTAGCGCTGGGGTAGGCATAGGGCAAGAAGTGGGTGTCGGGGTAAACCTAGGAGTAGGCCTACGGCCAGGAGTTGGAGCTGTGGCTAGGGGTTAAGGATGGGGGTGGGCCTATGGTTAGGGGTAGCTGTAGGGCCAGGGGTAGGGTTAGGACTAGAGGTAGAGCTAGGCGTAGGCCTAGGGCGAGAGGGAGTTCTCGGGGTAGGGTTAGGTGAAAGGCTAGTGGTTGGCACAGGCCCAGGGGCAGTGTTAGTGTTAGGGCTCATGTTAGGCCTAGGATTAGTGGTAGTGGTAGGGTTTGGCCGAGTGTTAGGGGTATGTGTCACGGGAGGACTCTGGTTAGTCCTAGGATGGGAACAGGTGTAGGCCTGGTTTCGGGTGTGGCTAAGGGTGGGTACAGTGTGATTTCGTGGGACACAGGTTAGTGTTCTGGCTAACGGTAGGGCAAGGTGTACTGGTCGGCGACGGGCAAGTGCTAGGCCTCGGACTAGAGTGAGCACTGGGCGTTGGTCTAGGGCCCGAGCTAGGGCTAGTGGGAGCGGTAGGCGTAGCCCTGGGGTAGGCATAGGGCAATAGGTGGGTGTCGGGGTAAACCCAGGAGTAGGCCTAGGGCCAGAAGTTGGAGCTGTGGCTAGGGGTAGTGATGGGGGTGGGCCTATGGCTAGGGGTAGCTGTAGGGCCAGGGGTAGTTAGGACTAGAGGTAGTTCTAGGCGTAGGCCTGGGGCAAGGGTGAGTGCTCGGGGTAGGGTTAGGTGAAGTGCTAGTGGTTGGCAGAGGCCCACGGGCAGTGTTAGTGTTAGGTTTCATGTTAGGGCTAGGATTAGTGGTAGTGGTAGGGGTTGGCCGAGGGCTAGAAGTAGGTGTCACGGGAGGGCTCCGTTTAGTCCTAGGACTCGGAACAGGTGTAGGGCTGGATTCGGGTGTTGCAAAGGGTGGGTCCAGGGTGATTCCGTAGGACACGGGTTAGTGCTCTCGCTAACGGTAGGGCAAGGTGTACTGGTCGGCGACGGGCAAGTGCTAGGCCTCGGACTAGAGTGACCACTGAGCGTTGGTCTAGGGCCCGAGCTAGGGCTACTGGGAGTGGTAGGTGTAGCGGTGGGGAAGGCATAGGGCAAGAGGTAGTTGTCAAGGTAAACCTAGGAGTAGGCCTAGGGCCAGGCGTTGGAGCTGTGGCTAGGAGTAGTGATGGGGGTGGGCCTATGGCTAGGGGTAGCTGTAGGGCCAGGGGTAGGGATAGGACTAGAGGTAGTGCTAGGCGTAGGGATAGGGCGAGGGGGAGTGCTCGGGGTAAAATTAGGTGAAGGACTAGTGGTTGGCAGAGGCCCACGGGCAGTGTTATGTTAGGGCTCATGTTAGGGTTGGATTAGTGGTAGTGGTAGGGGTTGGCCGATGGTTAGGGGTAGGTGTCACGGGAGGACTCCGGTTAGTCCTAGGACTCAGAAAAGGTGTAGGGCTGGTTTCGGGTGTGGCTAAGGGTGGGTCCAGGGTGATTTCGTAGGACACGGGTTAGTGCTATGGCTAAAGGTAGGGCAAGGTGTACTGGTCGGCGTCGGGAAAGTGGTAGGCCTCGGACTAGAGGGAGCACTGGGCGTTGGTCTAGGGCCCGAGCTAGGGCTAGTGGGAGCGTTAGGCGTAGCACTGGGGAAGGCATAGGGCAAAGGGTGGGTGTCGGGGTAAACCTCGGAGTAGGCTTTGGGCCAGCAGTTGGAGTTGTGGCTAGGGGTAGGGATGGGGGTGGGCCTATGTGTAGGGGGAGCTGTAGGGCCAGGGGTAGGGGTAGGACCAGAGGTAGTGCTAGGCGTAGGCCTAGGGCGAGGGGTAGAGCTCGGGGTAGAGTTATGTGAAGGGCTAGTGGTTGGCAGAGGCCCACGGGCAGTGTTACGGTTAGGGCTCATGTTAGGCCTAGGACTAGTGGTAGTAGTAAAGGATGGCCGAGGGCTAGGGGTAGGTGTCACGGGAGGGCTCCGGGTAGTCCTAGGACTCCGAACGGATGTGGGTCATGATTAGGGTGTGGATAATGGTGCGTCCAGGGTGATTTCGTAGGACACGGGTTAGTGCTCTGGCTATCGGTAGGCAAGGTGTACTGGTCGGCGACGGGCAAGTGATAGGCTTCGGACTAGAGTGAGCACTGGGCGTTGGTCTAGGCCCGAGCTAGGGCTAGTGGGAGCGGTAGGCATAGCGCTGGGGTAGGCAAAGGGCAAGGGGTGGGTGTCGGGGTAAACCACGGAGTAGGCCTAGGACCAGGAGTGGGAGCTGTGGCTAGGGATAGGGATGACGGTGGGCCTATGGGTATGGGGAGCTGTAGGGCCAGGGGTAGGGGTAGGACTAGAGGTAGTGCTAGGCGTAGGCCTAGGGCGAGGGGTAGTGCTCGGGGTAACCTAACCGTAAACCTAACCCTAATCCTAACACTAACCCTAACCCTAACACCAACCCTAACCCTAACCCTAACCCTAACCCTAAACCTAACACCAACCCTAACCCTAACCCAAACCCTAACCCTAACACCAACCCTAACCCTAACCCTAAGCCTAACCCCTAACCCTAACCCTAACCCTAACCCTAACCTAATCCTAACCCTAACCCTAACACTAACCCTAACCCTAATTCTAACCCTAACCCTAACCATAACCCTAACCCTAACCCTAACCCTAACACCAACCCTAACCCTAACCCTAACACTAACCCTAACCTAACCCCTAACCCTAACACTAACCATAACCCTAACCCTAACCCTAACCTAACCCTAACCCTAACATCAATCCTAACCCTAAACCTAACCCTAACCCTAACCCTAACCCTAAACCTAACACAAACCCTAATCCTAACCCTATCCCTAACCCAAATAAGGGCAAGGTGTACTGGTCAGCGACGGGCAAGTTCTAGGCCTCGGACTAAAGGGAGCCATGCGCGTTGGTGTAGAGCCCGAGCTAGGGCTAGTGGGAATAGTAGGCGTAGCGTTGGGGTAGGCATAGGGCAAAGGGTGGGTGTCGAGGTAAACCTCAGAGTAGGCCTAGGGCCAGGAGTGGGAGCTGTGGCTAGGGGTAGGGATGGGGGTGGGCCTATGGGTAGGGGGAGCTGTAGGGCCAGGGGTAGGAGTAGGACCTGAGGTAGTGTTAGGCGTAAGCCTAGGGCGAGGCGTAGTGCTCCGGGTAACCTAACCCTAACCCTAACCCTAACCCTAACCCTAACCCTAACCCTAACATCAACCCTAACCGTAACCCTAACACTAACCCTAACCTAACCCCTAACTTTAACCCTAACCCTAAACCTAACCCTAAACCTAACACCAAACCTAACCCTAACCCTAACCCTAACCTTAACACCAACCCTAACCCTAACCCTAACCCTAACCCCTAACCCTAACCCTAACCCTAACCCTAACCTAACCCTAACCCTAACACCAACCCTAACCCTAACCCTGACCCTAACCCTAATTCTAACCCTAACACTAACTCTAACCCTAACCCTAACCCTAAATTTAAACCTAACACGAACACCAACCCTAACCCTAACCCTAACCCTAACCCTAACCCTAACCCTAACCCTAACCTAACCCTAACCCTAACACCAACCCTAACCCTAACCCTAACCCTAAATCTAATTGTAACCGTAACCCTAACTCTAACCCTAACCCTAACACTAACCCTAACTCTAAACCTAACACCAACCCTAACCCTAACCCTAACCCTAACCCTAACCCTAACCCAAATAAGGGCAAGGTGTACTGGTCTGTGACGTGCAAGTTCTAGGCCTCGGACTAGAGAGAGCCATGCGCGTTGGTCTAGAGCCCGAGCTAGGGCTAGTGGGAGTAGTAGGCGTAGCGCTGGGGTAGGCATAGGGCAAGGGGTGGGTGTCGAGGTAAACCTCGGAGTAGGCCTAGGGCCAGGAGTGGGAGCTGTGGCTAGGGGTAGGGATGGGGGTGGGCCTATGGGTAGGGGGAGCTGTAGGGCCAGGGGTAGGAGTAGGACCAGAGGTAGTGTTAGGCGTAAGCCTAGGGCGAGGCGTAGTGCTCGGGGTAGGGTTAGGTGAAGGGCTAGTGGTGGGCAGAGGCCCACGGGCAGTGTTAGGGTTAGGGCTCATGTTAAGCCTAGGACTAGTGGTAGTGGTGGGGATGGCCGAGGGCTAGGGGTAGGTGTCACGGGAGGGCTCCGGGTAGTCCTAGGACTCGGAACGGATGTAGGGCTGGATTAGGGTGTGGCTAATAGTGGGTCCAGGGTGATTTCGTAGGACACGGGTTAGTGCTCTGGCTATCGGTAGGGCAAGGTGTACCGGTTGGAGACGGGCAAGTGCTAGGCTTCGGACTAGAGTGAGCACTGGGCGTTGGTCTAGGGCCCGAGGTAGGGCTAGTGGGAGCGGTAGGCGTAGCGCTGGGGTAGGCAAAGGGCAAGGGGTGGGTGTCGGGGTAAACCTCGGAGTAGGCCTAGGACCAGGAGTGGGAGCTGTGGCTAGGGGTAGGGATGGGGGTGGGCCTATGGGTAGGGGGAGCTGTAGGGACAGGGGTAGGGGTAAGACCAGAGGTAGTGCTAGGCGTAGGCCTAGGGCGAGGGGTAGTGATCGGGGTAACCTAACCCTAACCCTAAACCTAACACTAACACTAACCCTAACCCTAACCCTAACCCTAACACCAACCCTAACCCTAACCCTAACCCTAACCCTAACCCTATACCTAACACCAACTCTAACCCTAACCCTAACCCGAACCCTAACACCAACCCTAACCCTAACCCTAACCCTAACCCTAACACCAACTCTAACCCTAACCCTAACCCTAACCCTAAAACCAACCCTAACCCTAATCCTAACCCTAACCTTAAACTAACCCTAACACTAACCCTAACCCTAACCCTAACCCTAACACCAACCCTAACCCTAACCCTAACCCTAACCCTAACCCTATACCTAACACCAACCCTAACCCTAACCCTAACACCAACCCTAACCCTAACCCTAACCCTAACCCTAACCCTAACACCAACCCTAACCCTAACCCTAACCCTAACCCTAACCCTAAACCTAACACCAACCCTAACCCTAACCCTAACCCTAACCCTAACACCAACTCTAACCCTAACCCTAACCCTAAACCCTAATGCTAACCCTAACCCTAACCCTAACCCTAACCCTAACCCTAACCCTAACAAGGGCAAGGTGTACTGGTCAGCGACGGGCAAGTTCTAGGCCTCGGACTAGAGGGAGCCATGGGCGTTGGTCTAGGGCCCGAGCTAGGGCTAGTGAGAGCATTAGGCGTAGCGCTGGGGTAGGCATAAGGCAAGGGGTGGGTGTCGAGGTAAACCTCGGCGTACGCCTAGGGCCAGGAGTGGGAGCTGTGGCTAGTGGTAGGGTTGGGGGTGGGCCTATGGGTAGGGGGAGCTGTAGGGCCAGGGGTAGTTGTAGGACCAGAGGTAGTGCTAGGCGTAGGTCTAGGGCGAGGGGTAGTGCTCGGGGTAGGGTTAGTTGAAGGGCTAGTGTTTGGCAGAGGCCCACGGGCAGTGTTAGGGTTAGGGCTCATGTTAAGCCTAGGACTAGTGGTAGTGGTAGGGGTTGGCCGAGGACCAGGGTTAGGTGTCACGAAATGTCTCCGGGTAGTCCTAGGACTCGGAACAGGTGTAGGGCTGTATTAGGGTGTGGTAAGATGGGTCCAGGGTGATTTCGTAGGACACGGGTTAGTGCTATGGCTAAAGGTAGGGCAAGGTGTACTGGTCGGCGTCGGGAAAGTGGTAGGCCTCGGACTAGAGGGAGCACTGGGCGTTGGTCTAGGGCCCGAGCTAGGGCTGGTGGGAGCGTTAGGCGTAGCACTGGGGTAGGCATAGGGCAAAGGGTGGGTGTCGGGGTAAACCTCGGAGAAGGCTTTGGGCCAGGAGTTGGAGTTGTGGCTAGGGGTAGGGATGGGGGTGGGCCTATGGGTAGGGGGAGCTGTAGGGCCAGGGGTAGGGGTAGGACCAGAGGTAGTGCTAGGCGTAGGCCTAGGGCGAGGGGTAGTGCTCGGGGTAGAGTTATGTGAAGGGCTAGTGGTTGGCAGAGGCCCACGGGCAGTGTTACGGTTAGGGCTCATGTTAGGCCTAGGACTAGTGGTAGTAGTAAAGGATGGCCGAGGGCTAGGGGTAGGTGTCACGGGAGGGCTCCGGGTAGTCCTAGGACTCCAAACGGATGTGGGTCATGATTAGGGTGTGGCTAATGGTGCGTCCAGGGTGATTTCGTAGGACACGGGTTAGTGCTCTGACTATCGGTAGGCAAGGTGTACTGGTCGGCGACGGGCAAGTGATAGGCTTCGGACTAGAGTGAGCACTGGGCGTTGGTCTAGGGCCCGAGGTAGGGCTAGTGGGAGCGGTAGGCATAGCGCTGGGGTAGGCAAAGGGCAAGGGGTGGGTGTCGTGGTAAACCACGGAGTAGGCCTAGGACCAGGAGTGAGAGCTGTGGCTAGGGATAGGGATGGCGGTGGGCCTATGGGTAGGGGGAGCTGCAGGGCCCGGCGTAGGGGTAGGACCAGAGGTAGTGCTAGGCGTAGGCCTAGGGCGAGGGGTACTGCTCGGGGTAACCTAACCATAAACCTAACCCTAATCCTAACACTAACCCTAACCCTAACACCAACCCTAACCCTAACCCTAACCCTAACCCTAAACCTAACACCAAACCTAACCCTAACCCAAACCCTAACCCTAACACCAACCCTAACCCTAACCCTAACCCTAACCCTAACCCTAAACCTAACACCAACCCTAACCCTAACCCTAACCCTAACCCTAACAAGGGCAAAGTGTACTGGTCAGCGACGGGTAAGTCTAGGCCTCGGACTAGAGGGAGCACTGGGCGTTGGTCTAGGGCCCGAGCTAGGGCTAGTGGGAGCGGTAGGCGTAGCACTGGGGTAGGCATAGGGCAAGGGGTGGGTGTCGGGGTAAACCTCGGAGTAGGCTTTGGGCCAGAGGTTGGAGTTGTGGCTAGGGGTAGGGATGGGGGTGGGCCTATAAGTAGGGGGAGCTGTAGGGCCAGGGTTAGGGGTAGGACCAGAGGTAGTGCTAGGCGTAAGCCTAGGGCGAGGGGTAGTGCGCGGGGTAGGGTTAGTTGAAGGGCTAGTGGTTGGCAGAGGCCCACAAGAAGTGTTAGTTTTAGGGCTCATGTTAGGCCTAGGACTAGTGGTAGTGGTAGAGGATGGGCGAGGGCTAGGGGTAACTGTCACGGGAGGGCTCCGGGTAGTCCTAGGACGCGGACCAGGTGTAGGGCTGTATTAGGGTGTGGTAAGGGTGGGTCCAGGGTTATTTCGTAGGACACGGGTTACTGCTCTGGCTAACGGTAGGGCAAGGTGTACTGGACGGCCTCGGGCAAGTGGTAGGCCTCTGACTAGAGAGAGCACTGGGCGTTGGTCTAGGGCCCGAGCTAGGGCTAGTGGGAGCGGTAGGCGTAGCGCTGGGATAGGCATAGGGCAAGGGGTGGGTGTCGGGGTAAACTTCGGAGTAGGTTTTGGGCCAGGAGTTGAGTTTTGGCTAGGAGTAGGGATGGGGGTGGGCCCTGGTTAGGGGGAGCTGTAGGGCCAGGGGTAGGGGTAGGACCAGAGGTAGTGCTAGGCGTAAGCCTAGGGCGAGGGGTAGTGCTCGGGGTAGGGTTAGTTGAAGGGCTAGTGGTTGGCAGAGGCCCACGGGCAGTGTTAGGGTTAGGGCTCATGTTAAGCCTGGACTAGTGGTAGTGGTAGGGGTGGGCCGAGGGCTAGGGGTAGGTGTCACGGGAGGGCTCCGTGTAGTCCTAGGACTCAGAACAGTTGTAGGGCTGGATTAGGGTGTGGTAAGGGTGGGTCCAGGGTGATTTCGTAGGACACGGGTTACTGCTCTGGCTAACGGTAGGGCAAGGTGTACTGGTCGGCGACGGGCAAGTGCTAGGCCTCGGACTAGATGAGCACTGGGCTTTGGTCTAGGGCCCGAGCTAGGGCTAGTGGGAGCGATAGGCGTAGCGCTGGGGTAGGCATAGGGCAGGGGTGGGTGTCGGGGTAAACCTCGGAGTAGGCTTTGGGCCAGAGGTTGGAGTTGTGGCTAGGGGTAGGGATAGGGGTGGGCCTATTAGTAGGGGGAGCTGTAGTGCCAGGGGTAGGGGTAGGACCAGAGGTAGTGCTAGGCGTAAGCCTAGGGAGAGGGGTAGTGCTCGGGGTAGGGTTAGGTGAAGGGCTAGTGGTTGGCAGAGGCCCACGGACAGTGTTGAGGTTAGGGCTCATGTTAGGCCTAGGACTAGTGGTAGTGGTAGGGGATAGCCGAGGGCTAGGGGTAGGTGTCACGGGAGGACTCCGGGTAGTCCTAGGACTCCGAACGGATGTGGGGCATGATTAGGGTGTGGCTAATGTTGGGTCCAGGGTGATTTCGTAGGACAAGGGTTAGTGATCTGGCTTTCGGTAGGGCAGGGTGTATTGGTCGGTGACGGGCAAGTGCTAGGCTTCGGACTAGAGTGAGCACTGGGCTTTGGTCTAGGGCCCGAGGTAGGGCAAGTGGGAGCGGTAGGCATAGCGCTGGGGTAGGCAAAGGGCAAGGGGTGGGTGTCGGGGTAAACCACGGAGTAGGCCTAGGACCAGGAGTGGGAGCTGTGGCTAGGGATAGGGATGGCGGTGAACCTATGGGTAGGGGGAGCTGTAGGGCAAGGGGTAGGGGTAGGAGCAGAGGTAGTGCTAGGCCTATGCCTAGGGCGAGGGGTAGTGCTCGGGGTAACCTAACCGTAAACCTAACCCTAATCCTAACATTAACCCTAACCCTAACACCAACCCTAACCCTAACCCTAACCCTAACCCTAACCCTAAACCTAACACCAACCCTAACTCTAACCCAAAACCTAACCCTAACACCAACCCTAACCCTAACCCTAACCCTAAACCCTAAACCTAACCCTAACACTAACCCTAACCCTAACCCTAAACCTAACACCAACCCTAACCCTAACCCTAAGCCTAACCCTAACCCTAACACTAACACCAACCCTAACCCTAACCCTAACCCTAACCCTAAACCTAACACCAACCCTAACCCTAACCCTAACCCTAACCCTAACAAGGGCAAGGTGTACTGGTCAGCGACGGGCAAGTCTAGGCCTCGGACTAGAGGGAGCCATGGGCGTTGGTCTAGAACCCGAGCCTGGGTTTGTGGGAGCGGTAGGCATAGCGCTGGGGTAGGCATAGGGCAAGGGGTGTGTGTCGGGGTAAACCTCGGAGTAGGCCTAGTGCCAGGAGTTGGAGCTGTGGCTAGGGGTAGGGATGGGGGTGGGCCTATAAGTACGGGGAGCTGTAGGGCCAGGGGAAGCGGTAGGACCAGATGTAGTGCTAGACGTTAGCCTAGGGCGAGGGGTAGTGCTCTGGGTAGGGTTAGGTGAAGGGCTTGTGGTTGGCTGATGCCCATGGGCAGTGTTAGTCTTAGGGCTCATGTTAGGCCTAGGACTAGTGGTAGTGGTAGGGGTTGGCCGAGGGCTAGGGGTAGGTGTCACGAAAGGGCTGCGGGTAGTCCTAGGACTCAAAGCGGGTGTAGGGCTGGATTAGCGTGTGGTAAGGGTGGGTCCAGGGTGATTTCGTAGGACACGGGTTAGTGCTCTGACTAACGGTAGGGCAAGGTGTACTGGTCGGCGTCGGGCAGGTGGTAGGCCTCGGACTAGAGGGAGTACTGGGCGTTGGTCTAGGGCCCGACCTAGGGATAGTGGGATCGGTAGGCGTAGCACTGAAGTAGGCATAGGGCAAGGGGTGGGTGTCGGGGTAAACCTCGGAGTAGGCTTTGGGCCAGAGGTTGGAGTTGTGGCTAGGGGTAGGGATGGGGGTGGGCCTATAAGTAGGGGGAGCTGTAGGGCCAGGGGTAGGGGTAGGACCAGAGGTAGTGCTAGGCGTAAGCCTAGGGCGAGGGGTAGTGCTCGGGGTAGGGTTAGGTGAAGGGCTAGTGGTTGGCAGAGGCCCACGGGCAGTGTTAGGTTTAGGACTCATGTTAGGCCTAGGACTAGTGGTAGTGGTAGGGGATGGGCGAGGGCTAGGGGTAACTGTCACGGGAGGGCTCCGGGTAGTCCTAGGACTCCGAACGGATGTAGGGCTGGATTAGGGTGTGGTAAGGGTGGGTCCAGGGTGATTTCGTAGGACACGGGTTAGTGCTCTGGCTATCAGTAGGGCAAGGTGTACCGGTTGGCGACGGGCAAGTGCTACGCTTCGCACTAGAGTGAGCACTGGGCGTTGGTCTAGGGCCCGAGGTAGGGCTAGTGGGAGTGGTAGGCGTAGCGCTGGGATAAACATAGGGCAAGGGGTGGGTGTCGGGGTAAACTTCGGAGTAGGCTTTGGGCCAGGAGTTGGAGTTTTGGCTAGGGGTAGGGATGGGGGTGGGCCTATGTGTAGGGGGACCTGTAGGGCCAGGGGTAGTGGTAGGACCAGAGGTAGTGCTAGGCGTAGGCCTAGGGCGAGGTGTCGTTCTCGGGGTAGGGTTAGGTGAAGGGCTAGTGGTTGGCAGAGGCCCACGGGCAGTGTTAGGGTTAGGGCTCATGTTAGGCCTAGGACTAGTGGTAGTAGTAGGGGATGGCCGAGGGCTAGGAGTAGTGGTCGGGGTAACCTAACCCTAACCCTAACCCTAACACTAACCCTAACCCTAACCCTAACACCAACCCTAACCCTAACCCTAACACTAACCCTAACCCTATAACTAACACCAACCCTAACCCTAACCCTAACCCTAACCCTAACACCAAACCTAACCCTAACCCTAACCCTAACCCTAACACCAACCCTAACCCTAACCCTAACCCTAACTTTAACCCTAACCCTATACCTAACACCAACCCTAACCCTAACCCTAACTCTAACCCTAACACCAACCCTAACCCTAATCCTAACCCTAACCCTAACCCGAACCCTAACACTAACCCTAATTCTAACCCTAACCCTAACACCAACCCTAACCTTAACCCTAACCCTAACCCTAACACTATACCTAACACCAACCCTAACCCTAACCCTAACCCTAACCCTAACACCAACCCTAACCCTAACCCTAACCCTAACCCTAACACCAACCCTAACCCTAATCCTAACCCTAACCCTAACCTTAACACTAACCCTAATTCTAACCCTAACCCTAACACCAACCCTAACCCTAACCCTAACCCTAACCCTAACCCTAACCCTAACACTATACCTAACACCAACCCTAACCCTAACCCTAACCCTAACCCTAACCCTAAGAAGGGCAAGGTGTACTGGTCAGCGACGGGCAAGTTCTAGGCCTCGGACTAGAGGGAGCCATGGGCGTTGGTCTAGGGCCCGAGCTAGGGCTAGTGAGAGCGGTAGGCGTAGCGCTGGGGTAGGCATAGGGTAAGGGGTGGGTGTCGAGGTAAACCTCGGAGTAGGCCTAGGGCCAGGAGTGGGAGCTGTGGCTAGGGGTAGGGGTGGGAATGGGCCTATGGGTAGGGGGAGCTGTAGGGCCAGGGGTAGTGGTAGGACCAGAGGTAGTGCTAGGCGAAGGCCTAGGGCGAGGGGTAGTGCTCGGGGTAGGGTTAGTTGAAGGGCTAGTGTTTGGCAGAGGCCCATGGGCAGTGTTAGGGTTAGGGCTCATGTTAAGCCTAGGACTAGTGGTAGTGGTAGGGATTGGCCGAGGGCTAGGGGTAGGTTTCACGAAATGGCTCCGGGTAGTTCTAGGACTCGGAACAGGTGTAGGGCTGGATTAGGGTTGGTAATGGTGGGTCCAGGGTGATTTCGTAGGACACGGGTTACTGCTCTGGCTAACGGTAGGGCAAGGTGTACTGGTCGGCGACGGGCAAGTGCTAGGCCTAGGACTAGATGAGCACTGGGCGTTGGTCTAGGGCCCGTGCTAGGGCTAGGGGAGCGTTAGGCGTAGCGCTGGTGTAGGCATAGGGCAAGGGGTGGGTGTCGGGGTAAACCTCGGAGTTGGCCTAGTGCCAGGAGTTGGAGCTGTGGGTAGGGGTAGGGATTTCGGTGGGCCTATGGTTAGTGGGAGCTGTAGGGCCATGGGTAGGAGTAGGAACAGAGGTAGTGCTAGGCGTAGGCCTAGGGCGAGGGGTAGTGCTCTGGGTAGGGATGGTGAAGGGCGAGTGGTTGGCTGAGGCCCACGGGCAGTGTTTGTCTTAGGGCTCATGTTAGGCCTAGGACTAGTGGTAGTAGTAGGGGATGGCCGAGGGCTAGGGGTAGGTGTCACGGGAGGGCTCCGTGTAGTCCTAGGACTCGGAACGGATGTAGGGCTGGATTAGGGTGTCGTAAGGGTGGGTCCAGGGTGATTTTGTAGGACACGGGTTAGTGCTCTGGCTAAAGGTAGGGCAAGGTGTACTGGTCGGCGTCGGGCAAGTTCTAGGCCTCGGACTAGAGGGAGCCATGGGCGTTGGTCTAGGGCCCGAGCTAGGGCTAGTGGGAGCGGTAGGCGTGACGCTGGGGTAGGCATAGGGCAAGGGGTGGGTGTCGAGGTAAACCTCGGAGTAGACCTAGGGCCAGGAGTGGGAGCTGTGGCTAGGGGTAGGGATGGGGGTGGGCCTATAAATAGGGGGAGCTGTAGGGCCTCTGGTAGGGGTAGGACCAGAGGTAGTGCTACGCGTAAGCCTAGGGCGAGGGGTAGTGCTCGGGGTAGGGTTAGGTGAAGGGCTAGTGGTTGGCAGAGGCCCACGGGCAGTGTTAGGGTTAGGGCTCATGTTAGGCCTAGGACTAGTGGTAGTGGTAGGGGATGGGCGAGGTCTAGGGGTAACTGTCACGGGAGGGCTCCGGGTAGTCCTAGGACTCCGAACGGATGTAGGGCTGGATTAGGGTGTGGCTAATGGTGGGTCCAGTGTGATTTCGTAGGACACGGGTTAGTGCTCTGGCTATCGGTAGGGCAAGGTGTACTGCTTGGCGACGGGCAAGTGCTAGGCTTCGGACTAGAGTGAGCACAGGGCGCTGGTCTAGGGCCCGAGGTAGGCTAGTGGGAGCGGTAGGCGTAGCGCTGGGGTAGGTAAAGGGCAAGGGGTGGGTGTCGGGGTAAACCTCGGAGTAGACCTAGGACCAGGAGTGGGAGCTGTGGCTAGGGGTAGGGATGGGGGTGGGCTTATGCGTAGGGGGAGCTGTAGGGACAGGGGTAGGTGTAGGACCAGAGGTAGTGCTAGGCGTAGGCCTAGGGCGAGGGGTAGTGCTCGGGGTAACCTAACCCTAACCCTAACACCAACCCTAAACCTAACCCTAACCCTAACACCAACCCTAACTCTAACCCGATACCTAACACCAACCCTAACCCTAACCCTAACCCTAACCCTAACACCAACCCTAACCCTAACCCTAACCCTAACCCTAACCCTAACCCTAACACCAACCCTAACTCTAACCCTAACGCTAACCCTAACACCAACCCTAACCCTAAACCTAACCCTAACCCTAAACCTAACACCAACCCTAACCCTAACCCTAACCCTAACCGTAACACCAACCCTAACCCTAACCCTAACCCTAACCCTATACCTAACACCAACCCTATCTTGAACTCTAACCCTAACCCTAACACCAACCCTAACCCTAATCCTAACCCTAACCCTAACCCTAACCCTAACACTAACCCTTACCCTAACCCTAACTCTAACACCAACCCTAACCCTAACCCTAACCCTATACCTAACACCAACCCTAACCCTAACCCTAACTCTAACCCTAACACCAACCCTAACCCTAATCCTAACCCTAACCCTAACCCTAACCCTAACCCTAACCCTAACACCAACCCTAACCCTAAACCTAACCCTAACCCTAAACCTAACACCAACCCTAACCCTAACCCTAACCCTAACCCTAACACCAACCCTAACCCTAACCCTAACCCTAACCCTATACCTAACACCAACCCTAACCCGAATTCTAACCCTAACCCTAACACCAACCCTAACCCTAATCCTAACCCTAACCCTAACCCTAACCCTAACACTAACCCTTACCCTAACCCTAACCCTAACACCAACCCTAACACTAACCCTAACCCTAACCCTATACCTAACACCAACCCTAACCCTAACCCTAACTCTAACCCTAACACCAACCTAACCATAATCCTAACCCTAACCCTAACCCTAACCCTAACACCAACCCTAACCCTAAACCTAAACCTAACCCTAACCCTAACACCAACCCTAACCCTAACCCTAACCCTAAACCCTAATCCTAACCCTAACCCTAACCCTAATCCTAACCCTAACCCTAACAAGGGCAAGGTGTACTGGTCGGCCTCAGGCAAGTGGTAGGCCTCTGAATAAAGGGAGCACTGGGCGTTGGTTTAGCTCCCGAGCTAGGGCTAGTAGGAGCGGTAGGCGTAGCGATGGGGTAGGCATAGGGCAAGGGGTGGGTGTTGGGGTAAACTTCGGAGTAGGCTTTTGGCCAGGAATTGGATTTGTGGCTAGCGGTAGTGATGGTGGTGGGCCCATGGGTAGGGGGAGCTGTAGGGCCAGGGGTAGGGGTAGAACCAGAGGTAGTGCTAGGCGTAGGCCTAGGGCGAGGGGTAGTGCTCGGGGTAGGGTTAGGTGAAGGGCTAGTGGTTGGCAGAGGCCCACGGGCAGTGTTAGTCTTAGGGCTCATGTTAGGCCTAGGACTAGTGGTAGTGGGAGGGGTTGGCCGAGGGCTAGGGGTAGGTGTCACGGGAGGGCCCCGGGTAGTCCTAGGACTCGGAACGGGTGTAGGGCTGGATTAGGGTGTGACTAATGGTGGGTCCACGTGATTTCGTAGGACACGGCTTAGTGCTCTGTCTAATGGTAGTTCAAGGTGTACTGGTCGGCGACGGGCAAGTGCTAGGCCTCCGACTAGATGAGCACTGGGCGTTGGTCTAGGGTCCGAGCTAGGGCTAGTGGGAGTGATAGGCGTAGTGCTGGGGTAGGCATACGGCAAGTGGTGGGTGTCGGGGTAAACCTCGGAGTAGGCCTAGTGCCAGGAGTTGGAGGTGTGGCTAGGGATAGGGATTTGGGTGGGCCTATGTGTAGGGGGAGCTGTAGGGCCAGGGGTAGCGGTAGGACCAGAGGTAGTCCTAGGCGTAGGCCTAGGGCGAAGGGTCGTGCTCTGGGTAGGGTTAGGTGATGGGCTAGTGGTTGGCAGAGGCCCACGGGCAGTGTTAGTCTTAGGGCTCATGTTAGGCCTATGACTAGTGGTAGTGGTAGGGGTTGGCCGAGGGCTAGGGGTAGGTGTCACGGGAGGGCCCCGGGTAGTCCTAAGACTCGGAACGGGTGTAGGGCTGGATTAGGGTGTGACTAATGGTGGGTCCAGGGTGATATCGTAGGACACGGGTTAGTGCTCTGGCTATCGGTAGGGCAAGGTGTACTGGTCGGCGACGTGCAAGTGCTAGACTTCGAACTAGAGTGAGCACTTGGCGTTGGTCTAGGGCCCGAGGTAGGGCTAGTGGGAGCTGTAGGCGTAGCGCTGGGTAGGCAAAGGGCAGGGGTGGGTGTCGGGGAAAACCTCGGAGTAAGCTTTGGGCCAGGAGTTGGAGTTGTGGCTAGGGGTAGGGATGGGGTGGGCCTATGGGTAGGGGGAGCTGTAGAGCCAGGGGTAGGGGTAGGACCAGAGGTAGTGCTAGGCGTAGGCCTAGGGCGAGGGGTAGTGCTCGGGGTAGGGTTAGGTGAAGGGCTAGTGGTTGGCAGAGGCCCACGGGCAGTGTTAGGGTTAGGGCTCATGTTAGGCCTAGGACTAGTGGTAGTGGTAGGGGATGGCCGAGGGATAGGGGTAGGTGTAACGGGAGGGCTCCGGGTAGTCCTAGGACTCCGAACGGATGTGGGGCATGATTAGGGTGTGGCTAATGGTGTTTCAAGGGTAATTTCGTAGGACAAGGGTTAGTGTTCTGGCTATCGGTAGGGCAAGGTGTACTGGACGGTGACGGGCAAGTGCTAGGCTTTGGACTAGAGTGAGCACTGGGCGTTGTTCTAGGGCCCGAGGTAGGGCTAGTGGGAGCGGTAGGCGTAGCGCTGGGGTAGGCAAAGGGCAAGGGGTGGGTGTCGGGGTATACCTCGGAGTAGGCCTAGGACCAGGATTGGGAGCTGTGGCTACGGGTAGGGATGGGGGTGGGCCTATTTGTAGGGGGAGCTGTAGGGCCAGGGGTAGGGGTAGGACCAGAGTTAGTGCTAGGCGTAGGCCTAGGGCGAGGGGTAGTGCTCGGGGTAACATAACCCTAACCCTAACCCTAACCATAAACCTAACCGTAACCCTAACCCTAACACCAACCCTAACCCTAACACTAACACTAACCCTATCCCTATACCTAACACCAAACCTAACCCTAACCATAACCGTAACCCTAACACCAACCCTAACCCTAACCCTAACTTTAAACCCTAACACTAACCCTAACCCTACACCTAACCCTAACGCTAACAAGGGCAAGGTGTACTGGTCAGCGACGAGCAAGTTCTAGGCCTCGTACTAGAGTGAGCCTTGGGCGTTGGTCTACTGCCCGAGCTAGGGCTAGTGGGAGCGGTATACGTAGCGCTGGTGTAGGCATAGGGCAAAAGGTGGGTGTCGAGGTAAACCTCGGAGTAAACCTAGGGCCAGGAGTGGGAGCTGTGGCTAGGGGTAGGCGTGGGGGTGGGCCTATGGGTAGGGGGAGCTGTAGGGCCAGGTGTAGGGGTAGGACCAGAGGTAGTGCTAGGCGTAGGCCTAGGGCGAGGGGTAGTGCTCTGGGTAGGGATGGTGAAGGGCTAGTCGTTAGCTGAGGCCCACGGGCAGTGTTACGGTTAGGGCTCATGTTAGGCCTAGGACTAGTGGTAGTGGTAGGGGTTGGCTGAGGGCTCGGAGTAGGTGTCACGGGAGGGCTACGGGTAATCCTAGGACTCGAACGGGTGTAGGGCTGGATTAGGGTGTGGTAAGGGTGGGTCCAGTGTGATTTCATAAAACACGGGTTAGTGGTATGGCTAACGGTAGGGCAAGGTGTACTGGTCGGCGTCGGGCAAGTGGTAGGCCTCGGACTAGAGGGAGCACAGGGCTTTGGTCTAGGGCCCGAGCTAGGGCTAGTGGGAGCGGTTGGCGTAGCACTGGGGTAGGCATAGGGCAAGGGGTGGGTGTTGGGGTAAACCTCGGTGTAGGCTTTGGGCCAGGAGTTGGAGTTGTGGCTAGGGGTAGGGATGGGGGTGGGCCTATGGGTAGGGGGAGCTGTAGAGCCAAGGGTAGGGGTAGGAGCAGAGGTACTGGTAGGCGTAAGCCTAGGGCGATTGGTAGTGCTCGGGGTAGGGTTACGTGAAGGGCTAGTGGTTGGCAGAGGCCCACGGACAGTGTTAGGGTTAGGGCTCATGTTAGGCCTAGGAGTAGTGGTAGTGGTAGGAAATGGCCGATGGCTACGGGTAGGTGTCACGGGAGAGCTCTGGGTAGTCCTAGGACTCCGAACGGATGTGGGGCATGATTAGGGTGTGGCTAATAGTGGGTTCAGGGTGATTTCGTAAAACAAGGGTTAGTGCTCTGGCTATCGGTAGGGCAAGGTGTACTGGTCGGTGACGGGCAAGTGCTAGGCTTCTGACTAGAGTGAGCACTGGGCGTTGGTCTAGGGCCCGAGGTAGGGCTAGTGGGAGCGGGAGACGTAGCGCTGGGGTAGGCAAAGGGCAAGGGTTGTGTTTCGGGGTAAACCTCGGAGTATGCCAAGGACCAGGAGTGGGAGCTGTGGCTAGGGGTAGGGATGGCGGTGGGCCTATGGGTAGGGGGAGATGTAGGACCAGGGGTAGGGGTAGGACCAGAGGTAGTGCCAGGCGTAGGCCTAGGGCGAGGGGTATTGCTCGAAGTAACCTAACCCTAACCCTAACCCTAAACCTAAAACTAACCCTAACCCTAAACCTAACCTTAACACCAAACCTAACCCTAACCCTAACCCTAAACCTAAAACTAACCCTAACCCTAACCCTAACCGTAACACCAAACCTAACCCTAACCCTAACCCTAACCCTAACCATAAACCTAACCGCAACCCTAACCCTAATCCTAACCCTAACCCTAACACCAACCCTAACCCTAACCCTAACCCTAAACCCTAACCCTAACCCTAACCCTAACCCTAACCCTAACCCTAACCCTAACAAGGGCAAGGTGTACTAGTCAGCGACGGGCAAGTTCTAGGCCTCGGACTAGAGGGAGCCATGGGCGTTGGTCTAGGGCCCGAGCTAGCGCTATTGGGAGCGGTAGGCGTAGCGCTGGGGTAGGCATAAAGCAAGGGGTGGGTGTCGAGGTAAACATCGGAGTAGGCTTTGGCCCAGGAGTTGGAGTTCTGGCTAGGGGTAGGGATGGGGGTAGACCCATGAGTAGGGGGAGCTGTAGGGCCAGGGGTAGCGGTAGGACCAGAGGTAGTGCTAGGCGTAGGCCTAGGGCGAGGGGTAGTGCTCGGGGTTGGGTTAGTTAAAGGGCTAGTGGTTGGCAGAGGCCCACGGGCAGTGTTAGGGTTAGGGCTCATGTTAAGCCTAGGACTAGTGGTAGTGGTAGGGGTTGGCCGAGGGCTAGGGTTAGGTGTCACGGGAGGGCTCCGGGTAGTTTTAGGACTCGGAACAGGTGTAGGGCTGGATTAGGGTGTGGTAAGGGTGGTTCCAGGGTGATTTCGTAGGACACAGGATACTGCTCTGGTTAACGGTAGGGCAAGGTGTACTGGTCGGCCTCGGGTAAGTGGTAGGACTCTGAATAGAGGGAGCACTGGGCGTTGGTCTAGGGCCCGAGCTAGGGCTAGTGGGAGCTGTAGGCGTAGCGCTGGGGTAGGCATAGGGCAAGGGGTAGATGTAGGGGTAAACTTCGGAGTAGGCTTTGGGCCAGGAGTTGGAGTTGTGTCTAAGGGTAGGGATGGGGGTGGGCCCATATGTAGGAGGAGCTGTAGGGCCAGAGGTAGGGGTAGGAACAGAGGTAGTGCTAGGCGTAGGCCTAGGGCGAGGGGTAGTGCTCGGGGTAACCTGACCCTAATCCTAACCCTAACCCTAACCCTAACCTAACCCTAACCCTAACACCAACCCTAACCCTGATTCTAACCCTAACCCTAACCCTAAACCTAACATTAACCCTAATTCTAACCCTAACCCTAACCCTAACCCTAACCCTAACCCTAACCCTAACCCTAACAAGGGCAAGGTGTACTGGTCAGCGATGGGCAAGTTCTAGGCCTCGGACTAGAGGGAGCCATGGGCGTTGGTCTACTGCCCGAGCTAGGGCTAGTGGGAGCGGTAGGCGTAGCGCTGGGGTAGGCATAGAGCAAGGGGTGGGTGTCGAGGTAAACCTCGGAGAAGGCCTAGTGCCAGGAGTGGGAGCTGTGGCTAGGGGTAGGGATGGGGGTGGGCCTATTTGTAGGGGGAGCTGTAGGGCCAGGGGTAGGGGTAGGACCAGAGTTAGTGCTAGGCGTAAGCCTAGGGCGAGGGGTAGTGCTCGGGGTAGGGTTAGTTAAAGGGCTAGTGGTTGGCAGAGGCCCACGGGCAGTGTTAGGGTTAGGGCTCATGTTAAACCTAGGACTAGTGGTAGTGGTAGGGGTTGGCCGAGGGCTAGGGGTAGGTGTCACGGGAAAGCTCCGGGTAGTCCTAGGACTCGGAACAGGTGTAGGGCTGGATTAGGGTGTGGTAAGGGTGGGTCAAGGGTGATTTCGTAGGACACAAGTTACTGCTCTGGCTAACGGTAGGGCAAGGTGTACTGGTCGGCCTCGGGCAAGTGGTAGGCCTCTGACTAGAGGGAGCACTGGGCGTTGGTCTAGGGCCCGAGCTAGGGCTAGTGGGAGCGGTAGGCGTAGCGCTGGGGTAGGCATAGGGCAAGGGGTGGTTGTCGGGTTAAACTTCGGAGTAGGCTTTGGGCCAGGAGAGGGAGCTGTGGCTAGGGGTAGGGATGGGGGTGGGCCCATAGATAGGAGGAGCTGTAGGGCCAGAGGTAGGGGTAGGACCAGAGGTAGTGCTAGGCGTAGGCCTAGGGCGAGAGGTAGTGCTCGGGGTAACCTAACCCTAACCCTAACCCTAACACTAACCCTAACCCTAACCTAACCCTAACCCTAACACCAACCCTAACCCTGATTCTAAGCCTAACCATAACCCTAAACCTAACACTAACCCTAACCCTAACCCTAATGCTAACCCTAAACCTAACCCTAACCCTAACCCTAACAAGGGCAAGGTGTACTGGTCAGCGACGGGCAAGTTCTAGGCCTCGGACTAGAGGGAGCCATGGGCGTTGGTCTACTGCCCGAGCTAGGGCTAGTGGGAGCGGTAGGCGTAGCGCTGGGGTAGGCAAAGGGCAAGGGGTGGGTGTCGGGGTAAACCTCAGAGTAGGCCTAGGACCAGGAGTGGGAGCTGTGGCTAGGGGTAGGGATAGGGGTGGGCCTATGGGTAGGGGAATCTGTAGGGCCAGGGGTAGGTGTAGGACCAGAGGTAGTTCTAGGCGTAGGCCTAGGGCGAAGGGTAGTGCTCGGGGTAACCTAACCCTAACCCTAACCCTAACACTAACCCTAACCCTAACCCTAACACCAACCCTAACCCTAACCCTAACCCTAACACTAACCCTATACCTAACACCAACCCTAATCCTAACCCTAACCCTAACCCTAACACCAACCCTAACCCTAAAACTAACCCTAACCCTAACCCTAACCCTAACACAAACCCTAACTCTAACCCTAACCTTAACCCTAACACCAACCCTAACCCTAATCCTAACCCTAACCTTAACCCTAACACCAACCCTAACCCTAATCTTAACCCTAACCCTAACACCAACCCTAACCCTAACCCTAACCCTAACCCTAACCCTATACCTAACACCAACCCTAACCCTAACCCTAACACCAACCCGAACCCTAATCCTAACCGTAACCCTAACCCTAACCATAACACTAACCCTAACCCTAACCCTAACCTTAACACCAACCCTAACCCTAACCCTAACCCTAACCCTAACCCTATACCTAACACCAACCCTAACCCTAACCCTAACCCTAACCCTAACACCAACCCTAAACCTAACCCTAACCCTAACCCTAACCCTAAACGAACCCTAACCCTTATCCTAACCCTAACCCTAATCCTAACCCTAACCCTAAAACCAACCCTAAACCTAACCCTAACCCTAACCCTAACCCTAACCCTAAACCTAACACCAACCCTAACCCTAACCCTAACCCTAACCCTAACACCAACCCTAACCCTAACCCTAACCCTAAACCCTTATCCTAATCTAACCCTAACCCTAACCCTAACCCTAACAAGGGCAAGGTGTACTGGTCAGCGACGGGCACGTTCTAGGCCTCGGACTAGAGGGAACCATGGGCGTTGTTCTAGGTCCCGAGCTAGGGCTAGTGAGAGCGGTAGGCGTAGCCTGGGGTAGGCATAGGGCAAAGGGTGGGTGTCGAGGTAAACCTCGGAGTAGGCCTAGGGCCAGGAGAGGGAGCTGTGGCTAGGGGTAGGGATGGGGGTGGGCCTATAAGTAGGGGGAGCTGTAGAACCAGGGGTAGGGGTAGGACCAGAGGTAGTGCTAGGATTAAGCCTAGGGCGAGGAGTAGTGCTCGGGGTAGGGATAGGTGAAGGGCTAGTGGTTGGCAGAGGCCCACGGGCAGTGTTAGGGTTAGGGCTCATGTTAAGCCTAGGACTAGTGGTAGTGGTAGGGGTGGGCCGAGGGCTACGGGTAGGTGTCACGGGAGGGCTCCGGGTAGTCCTAGGACTCCGAACGGATGTGGGGCATGATTAGGGTGTGGCTAATGGTGTTTCCAGGGTAATTACGTAGGACAAGGGTTAGTGTTCTGGCTATCGGTAGGGCAAGGTGTACTGGACGGTGACAAGCAAGTGCTAGGCTTCGCACTAGAGTGAGCACTGGGCGTTGGTCTAGGGCCCGAGGTAGGGCTAGTGGGAGTGGTAGGCGTAGCGCTGGGATAAACATAGGGCAAGGGGTGGGTGTCGGGGTAAACTTCGGAGTAGGCTTTGGGCCAGGAGTTGGAGTTTTGGCTAGGGGTAGGGATGGGGGTGGGCCTATGTGTAGGGGGACCTGTAGGGCCAGGGGTAGTGGTAGGACCAGAGGTAGTGCTAGGCGTAGGCCTAGGGCGAGGTGTCGTTCTCGGGGTAGGGTTAGGTGAAGGGCTAGTGGTTGGCAGAGGCCCACGGGCAGTGTTAGGGTTAGGGCTCATGTTAGGCCTAGGACTAGTGGTAGTAGTAGGGGATGGCCGAGGGCTAGGAGTAGTGGTCGGGGTAACCTAACCCTAACCCTAACCCTAACACTAACCCTAACCCTAACCCTAACACCAACCCTAACCCTAACCCTAACACTAACCCTAACCCTATACCTAACACCAACCCTAACCCTAACCCTAACCCTAACCCTAACACCAAACCTAACCCTAACCCTAACCCTAACCCTAACACCAACCCTAACCCTAACCCTAACCCTAACTTTAACCCTAACCCTATACCTAACACCAACCCTAACCCTAACCCTAACCCTAACCCTAACACCAACCCTAACCCTAATCCTAACCCTAACCCTAACCCGAACCCTAACACTAACCCTAATTCTAACCCTAACCCTAACACCAACCCTAACCCTAACCCTAACCCTAACCCTAACACTATACCTAACACCAACCCTAACCCTAACCCTAACCCTAACCCTAACACCAACCCTAACCCTAACCCTAACCCGAACACCAACCCTAACCCTAATCCTAACCCTAACCCTAACCTTAACACTAACCCTAATTCTAACCCTAACCCTAACACCAACCCTAACCCTAACCCTAACCCTAACCCTAACCCTAACACTATACCTAACACCAACCCTAACCCTAACCCTAACCCTAACCCTAACCCTAAGAAGGGCAAGGTGTACTGGTCAGCGACGGGCAAGTTCTAGGCCTCGGACTAGAGGGAGCCATGGGCGTTGGTCTAGGGCCCGAGCTAGGGCTAGTGAGAGCGGTAGGCGTAGCGCTGGGGTAGGCATAGGGTAAGGGGTGGGTGTCGAGGTAAACCTCGGAGTAGGCCTAGGGCCAGGAGTGGGAGCTGTGGCTAGGGGTAGGGGTGGGAATGGGCCTATGGGTAGGGGGAGCTGTAGGGCCAGGGGTAGTGGTAGGACCAGAGGTAGTGCTAGGCGAAGGCCTAGGGCGAGGGGTAGTGCTCGGGGTAGGGTTAGTTGAAGGGCTAGTGTTTGGCAGAGGCCCATGGGCAGTGTTAGGGTTAGGGCTCATGTTAAGCCTAGGACTAGTGGTAGTGGTAGGGATTGGCCGAGGGCTAGGGGTAGGTTTCACGAAATGGCTCCGGGTAGTTCTAGGACTCGGAACAGGTGTAGGGCTGGATTAGGGTTGGTAATGGTGGGTCCAGGGTGATTTCGTAGGACACGGGTTACTGCTCTGGCTAACGGTAGGGCAAGGTGTACTGGTCGGCGACGGGCAAGTGCTAGGCCTAGGACTAGATGAGCACTGGGCGTTGGTCTAGGGCCCGTGCTAGGGCTAGGGGAGCGTTAGGCGTAGCGCTGGTGTAGGCATAGGGCAAGGGGTGGGTGTCGGGGTAAACCTCGGAGTTGGCCTAGTGCCAGGAGTTGGAGCTGTGGGTAGGGGTAGGGATTTGGGTGGGCCTATGGTTAGTGGGAGCTGTAGGGCCATGGGTAGGGGTAGGACCAGAGGTAGTGCTAGGCGTAGGCCTAGGGCGAGGGGTAGTGCTCTAGGTAGGGATGGTGAAGGGCGAGTGGTTGGCTGAGGCCCACGGGCAGTGTTAGTCTTAGGGCTCATGTTAGGCCTAGGACTAGTGGTAGTAGTAGGGGATGGCCGAGGGCTAGGGGTAGGTGTCACGGGAGGGCTCCGTGTAGTCCTAGGACTCGGAACGGATGTAGGGCTGGATTAGGGTGTGGTAAGGGTGGGTCCAGGGTGATTTTTTAGGACACGGGTTAGTGCTCTGGCTAAAGGTAGGGCAAGGTGTACTGGTCGGCGTCGGGCAAGTTCTAGGCCTCGGACTAGAGGGAGCCATGGGCGTTGGTCTAGGGCCCGAGCTAGGGCTAGTGGGAGCGGTAGGCGTGACGCTGGGGTAGGCATAGGGCAAGGGGTGGGTGTCGAGGTAAACCTCGGAGTAGACCTAGGGCCAGGAGTGGGAGCTGTGGCTAGGGGTAGGGATGGGGGTGGGCCTATAAATAGGGGGAGCTGTAGGGCCTCGGGTAGGGGTAGGACCAGAGGTAGTGCTACGCGTAAGCCTAGGGCGAGGGGTAGTGCTCGGGGTAGGGTTAGGTGAAGGGCTAGTGGTTGGCAGAGGCCCACGGGCAGTGTTAGGGTTAGGGCTCATGTTAGGCCTAGGACTAGTGGTAGTGGTAGGGGATGGGCGAGGTCTAGGGGTAACTGTCACGGGAGGGCTCCGGGTAGTCCTAGGACTCCGAACGGATGTAGGGCTGGATTAGGGTGTGGCTAATGGTGGGTCCAGTGTGATTTCGTAGGACACGGGTTAGTGCTCTGGCTATCGGTAGGGCAAGGTGTACTGCTTGGCGACGGGCAAGTGCTAGGCTTTGGACTAGAGTGAGCACAGGGCGCTGGTCTAGGGCCCGAGGTAGGCTAGTGGGAGCGGTAGGCGTAGCGCTGGGGTAGGCAAAGGGCAAGGGGTGGGTGTCGGGGTAAACCTCGGAGTAGACCTAGGACCAGGAGTGGGAGCTGTGGCTAGGGGTAGGGATGGGGGTGGGCTTATGCGTAGGGGGAGCTGTAGGGACAGGGGTAGGTGTAGGACCAGAGGTAGTGCTAGGCGTAGGCCTAGGGCGAGGGGTAGTGCTCGGGGTAACCTAACCCTAACCCTAACACCAACCCTAAACCTAACCCTAACCCTAACACCAACCCTAACTCTAACCCGATACCTAACACCAACCCTAACCCTAACCCTAACCCTAACCCTAACACCAACCCTAACCCTAACCCTAACCCTAACCCTAACCCTAACCCTAACACCAACCCTAACTCTAACCCTAACGCTAACCCTAACACCAACCCTAACCCTAAACCTAACCCTAACCCTAAACCTAACACCAACCCTAACCCTAACCCTAACCCTAACCGTAACACCAACCCTAACCCTAACCCTAACCCTAACCCTATACCTAACACCAACCCTATCTTGAACTCTAACCCTAACCCTAACACCAACCCTAACCCTAATCCTAACCCTAACCCTAACCCTAACCCTAACACTAACCCTTACCCTAACCCTAACTCTAACACCAACCCTAACCCTAACCCTAACCCTATACCTAACACCAACCCTAACCCTAACCCTAACTCTAACCCTAACACCAACCCTAACCCTAATCCTAACCCTAACCCTAACCCTAACCCTAACCCTAACCCTAACACCAACCCTAACCCTAACCCTAACTCTAACCCTAACACCAACCCTAACCCTAACCCTAAACCTAACCCTAACCCTAACACCAACCCTAACCCTAACCCTAACCCTAACCCTATACCTAACACCAACCCTAACCCGAATTCTAACCCTAACCCTAACACCAACCCTAACCCTAATCCTAACCCTAACCCTAACCCTAACCCTAACACTAACCCTTACCCTAACCCTAACCCTAACACCAACCCTAACACTAACCCTAACCCTAACCCTATACTTAACACCAACCCTAACTAACCCTAACTCTAACCCTAACACCAACCTAACCATAATCCTAACACTAACCCTAACCCTAACCCTAACACCAACCCTAACCCTAAACCTAAACCTAACCCTAACCGTAACACCAACCCTAACCCTAACCCTAACCCTAAACCCTAATCCTAACCCTAACCCTAACCCTAATCCTAACCCTAACCCTAACAAGGGCAAGGTGTACTGGTCGGCCTCAGGCAAGTGGTAGGCCTCTGAATAAAGGGAGCACTGGGCGTTGGTTTAGCTCCCGAGCTAGGGCTAGTAGGAGCGGTAGGCGTAGCGATGGGGTAGGCATAGGGCAAGGGGTGGGTGTTGGGGTAAACTTCGGAGTAGGCTTTTGGCCAGGAATTGGATTTGTGGCTAGGGGTAGTGATGGTGGTGGGCCCATGGGTAGGGGGAGCTGTAGGGCCAGGGGTAGGGGTAGAACCAGAGGTAGTGCTAGGCGTAGGCCTAGGGCGAGGGGTAGTGCTCGGGGTAGGGTTAGGTGAAGGGCTAGTGGTTGGCAGAGGCCCATGGGCAGTGTTAGTCTTAGGGCTCATGTTAGGCCTAGGAATAGTGGTAGTGGGAGGGGTTGGCCGAGGGCTAGGGGTAGGTGTCACGGGAGGGCCCCGGGTAGTCCTAGGACTCGGAACGGGTGTAGGGCTGGATTAGGGTGTGACTAATGGTGGGTCCAGGGTGATATCGTAGGACACGGGTTAGTGCTCTGGCTATCGGTAGGGCAAGGTGTACTGGTCGGCGACGTGCAAGTGCTAGACTTCGAACTAGAGTGAGCACTGGGCGTTGGTCTAGGGCCCGAGGTAGGGCTAGTGGGAGCTGTAGGCGTAGCGCTGGGTAGGCAAAGGGCAAGGGGTGGGTGTCGGGGAAAACCTCGGAGTAAGCTTTGGGCCAGGAGTTGGAGTTGTGGCTAGGGGTAGGGATGGGGTGGGCCTATGGGTAGGGGGAGCTGTAGAGCCAGGGGTAGGGGTAGGACCAGAGGTAGTGCTAGGCGTAGGCCTAGGGCGAGGGGTAGTGCTCGGGGTAGGGTTAGGTGAAGGGCTAGTGGTTGGCAGAGGCCCACGGGCAGTGTTAGGGTTAGGGCTCATGTTAGGCCTAGGACTAGTGGTAGTGGTAGGGGATGGCCGAGGGCTAGGGGTAGGTGTAACGGGAGGGCTCCGGGTAGTCCTAGGACTCCGAACGGATGTGGGGCATGATTAGGGTGTGGCTAATGGTGTTTCCAGGGTAATTTCGTAGGACAAGGGTTAGTGTTCTGGCTATCGGTAGGGCAAGGTGTACTGGACGGTGACGGGCAAGTGCTAGGCTTTTGACTAGAGTGAGCACTGGGCGTTGGTCTAGGGCCCGAGGTAGGGCTAGTGGGAGCGGTAGGCGTAGCGCTGGGGTAGGCAAAGGGCAAGGGGTGGGTGTCGGGGTAAACCTCGGAGTAGGCCTAGGACCAGGATTGGGAGCTGTGGCTAGGGGTAGGGATGGGGGTGGGCCTATTTGTAGGGGGAGCTGTAGGGCCAGGGGTAGGGGTAGGACCAGAGTTAGTGCTAGGCGTAGGCCTAGGGCGAGCGGTAGTGCTCGGGGTAACATAACCCTAACCCTAACCCTAACCATAAACCTAACCGTAACCCTAACCCTAACACCAACCCTAACCCTAACACTAACACTAACCCTATCCCTATACCTAACACCAAACCTAACCCTAACCATAACCGTAACCCTAACACCAACCCTAACCCTAACCCTAACTTTAAACCCTAACACTAACCCTAACCCTACACCTAACCCTAACGCTAACAAGGGCAAGGTGTACTGGTCAGCGACGAGCAAGTTCTAGGCCTCGTACTAGAGTGAGCCTTGGGCGTTGGTCTACTGCCCGAGCTAGGTCTAGTGGGAGCGGTATACGTAGCGCTGGTGTAGGCATAGGGCAAAAGGTGGGTGTCGAGGTAAACCTCGGAGTAAACCTAGGGCCAGGAGTGGGAGCTGTGGCTAGGGGTAGGCGTGGGGGTGGGCCTATGGGTAGGGGGAGCTGTAGGGCCAGGTGTAGGGGTAGGACCAGAGGTAGTGCTAGGCGTAGGCCTAGGGCGAGGGGTAGTGCTCTGGGTAGGGATGGTGAAGGGCTAGTCGTTAGCTGAGGCCCACGGGCAGTGTTACGGTTAGGGCTCATGTTAGGCCTAGGACTAGTGGTAGTGGTAGGGGTTGGCCGAGGGCTCGGGGTAGGTGTCACGGGAGGGCTACGGGTAATCCTAGGACTCGAACGGGTGTAGGGCTGGATTAGGGTGTGGTAAGGGTGGGTCCAGTGTGATTTCATAAAACACGGGTTAGTGCTATGGCTAACGGTAGGGCAAGGTGTACTGGTCGGCGTCGGGCAAGTGGTAGGCCTCGGACTAGAGGGAGCACAGGGCTTTGGTGTAGGGCCCGAGCTAGGGCTAGTGGGAGCGGTTGGCGTAGCACTGAAGTAGGCATAGGGCAAGGGGTGGGTGTTGGGGTAAACCTCGGTGTAGGCTTTGGGCCAGGAGTTGTAGTTGTGGCTAGGGGTAGGGATGGGGGTGGGCCTATGGGTAGGGGGAGCTGTAGAGCCAAGGGTAGGGGTAGGAGCAGAGGTACTGGTAGGCGTAGGCCTAGGGCTATTGGTAGTGCTCGGGGTAGGGTTAGGTGAAGGGCTAGTGGTTGGCAGAGGCCCACGGACAGTGTTAGGGTTAGGGCTCATGTTAGGCCTAGGAGTAGTGGTAGTGGTAGGAAATGGCCGATGGCTAGGGATAGGTGTCACGGGACAGCTCTGGGTAGTCCTAGGACTCCGAACGGATGTGGGGCATGATTAGGGTGTGGCTAATAGTGGGTTCAGGGTGATTTCGTAGGACAAGGGTTAGTGCTCTGGCTATCGGTAGGGCAAGGTGTACTGGTCGGTGACGGGCAAGTGCTAGGCTTCTGACTAGAGTGAGCACTGGGCGTTGGTCTAGGGCCCGAGGTAGGGCTAGTGGGAGCGGGAGACGTAGCGCTGGGGTAGGCAAAGGGCAAGGGGTGTGTTTCGGGGTAAACCTCGGAGTATGCCAAGGACCAGGAGTGGGAGCTGTGGCTAGGGGTAGGGATGGCGGTGGGCCTATGGGTAGGGGGAGATGTAGGACCAGGGGTAGGGGTAGGACCAGAGGTAGTGCCAGGCGTAGGCCTAGGGCGAGGGGTATTGCTCGAAGTAACCTAACCCTAACCCTAACCCTAAACCTAAAACTAACCCTAACCCTAAACCTAACCCTAACAACAAACCTAACCCTAACCCTAACCCTAAACCTAAAACTAACCCTAACCCTAACCCTAACCCTAACACCAAACCTAACCCTAACCCTAACCCTAACCCTAACCATAAACCTAACCGCAACCCTAACCCTAATCCTAACCCTAACCCTAACACCAACCCTAACCCTAACCCTAACCCTAAACCCTAACCCTAACCCTAACCCTAACCCTAACCCTAACCCTAACCCTAACCCTAACCCTAACCCTAACAAGGGCAAGGTGTACTAGTCAGCGACGGGCAAGTTCTAGGCCTCGGACTAGAGGGAGCCATGGGCGTTGGTCTAGGGCCCGAGCTAGCGCTATTGGGAGCGGTAGGCGTAGCGCTGGGGTAGGCATAGGGCAAGGGGTGGGTGTCGAGGTAAACATCGGAGTAGGCTTTGGCCCAGGAGTTGGAGTTCTGGCTAGGGGTAGGGATGGGGGTAGACCCATGAGTAGGGGGAGCTGTAGGGCCAGGGGTAGCGGTAGGACCAGAGGTAGTGCTAGGCGTAGGCCTAGGGCGAGGGGTAGTGCTCGGGGTTGGGTTAGTTAAAGGGCTAGTGGTTGGCAGAGGCCCACGGGCAGTGTTAGGGTTAGGGCTCATGTTAAGCCTAGGACTAGTGGTAGTGGTAGGGGTTGGCCGAGGGCTAGGGTTAGGTGTCACGGGAGGGCTCCGGGTAGTTTTAGGACTCGGAACAGGTGTAGGGCTGGATTAGGGTGTGGTAAGGGTGGTTCCAGGGTGATTTCGTAGGACACAGGATACTGCTCTGGTTAACGGTAGGGCAAGGTGTACTGGTCGGCCTCGGGTAAGTGGTAGGACTCTGAATAGAGGGAGCACTGGGCGTTGGTCTAGGGCCCGAGCTAGGGCTAGTGGGAGCTGTAGGCGTAGCGCTGGGGTAGGCATAGGGCAAGGGGTAGATGTAGGGGTAAACTTCGGAGTAGGCTTTGGGCCAGGAGTTGGAGTTGTGTCTAAGGGTAGGGATGGGGGTGGGCCCATAGGTAGGAGGAGCTGTAGGGCCAGAGGTAGGGGTAGGAACAGAGGTAGTGCTAGGCGTAGGCCTAGGGCGAGGGGTAGTGATCGGGGTAACCTGACCCTAACCCTAACCCTAACCCTAACCCTAACCTAACCCTAACCCTAACACCAACCCTAACCCTGATTCTAACCCTAACCCTAACCCTAAACCTAACATTAACCCTAATTCTAACCCTAACCCTAACCCTAACCCTAACCCTAACCCTAACAAGGGCAAGGTGTACTGGTCAGCGATGGGCAAGTTCTAGGCCTCGGACTAGAGGGAGCCATGGGCGTTGGTCTACTGCCCGAGCTAGGGCTAGTGGGAGCGGTAGGCGTAGCGCTGGGGTAGGCATAGAGCAAGGGGTGGGTGTCGAGGTAAACCTCGGAGAAGGCCTAGTGCCAGGAGTGGGAGCTGTGGCTAGGGGTAGGGATGGGGGTGGGCCTATTTGTAGGGGGAGCTGTAGGGCCAGGGGTAGGGGTAGGACCAGAGTTAGTGCTGGGCGTAAGCCTAGGGCGAGGGGTAGTGCTCGGGGTAACATAACCCTAACCCTAACCCTAACCATAACCCTAACCCTAACCCTAACACTAACCCTAACACCAACCCTAACCCTAACCCTAACCCTAACCCTATCCCTATACCTAACACCAAACCTAACCCTAACCATAACCGTAACCCTAACACCAACCCTAACCCTAACCCTAACCCTAAACCCTAACACTAACCCTAACCCTAACCCTAACCCTAACCCTAACCCTAACGCTAACAAGGGCAAGGTGTACTCGTCAGCGACGGGCAAGTTCTAGGCCTCGGACTAGAGGGAGCCATGGGTGTTGGTCTACTGCCCGAGCTAGGGCTAGTGGGAGCCGTAGGCGTAGCGCTGGGGTAGGCATAGGTCAAGGGGTGGGTGTCGAGGTAAACCTCGGAGTAGGCCTAGGGCCAGGAGTGGGAGCTGTGGCTAGGGGTAGGCGTGGGGGTGGGCCTATGGGTAGGCGGAGCTGTAGGGCCAGGTGTAGGTGTAGGACCAGAGGTAGTGCTAGGCGTAGGCCTAGGGCGAGGGGTAGTGCTCGGGGTAGGGTTAGTTGAAGGGCTAGTGGTTGGCAGAGGCCCACGGGCAGTGTTAGGGTTAGGGCTCTGTTAAGCCTAGGAATAGTGGTAGTGGTAGGGGTTGGCCGAGGGCTAGGGGTAGGTGTCACGGGAGCGCTCCGGGTAGTCCTAGGACTCGGAACAGGTGTAGGGCTGGATTAGGGTGTGGTAAGGGTGGGTCCAGGGTGATTTCGTAGGACATGGGTTAGTGCTCTGCTAACAGTAGGGCAAGGTGTACTGGTCGGGGACGGGCAAGTGCTAGGCCTCGGACTAGATGAGTACTGGGCGTTGGTCTAGGGCCCGAGCTAGGGCTAGTGGTAGCGATAGGCGTAGCGCTGGGGTAGGCATAGGGCAAGCGGTGTGTGTCGAGGTAAACCTCGGAGTAGGCCTAGTGCCAGGAGTTGGAGCTGTGGCTAGGGGTAGGGATTTGGGTGGACCTATGGTTATGGGGAACTGTAGGGCCAGGGGTAGCGGTAGGACCAGAGGTACTGCTAGGCGTAGGCCTAGGGCGAGGGGTAGTGCTCTGGGTAGGGATGGTGAAGGGCTAGTGGTTAGCTGAGGCCCACGGGCAGTGATACGGTTAGGGCTCATGTTAGGCCTAGGACTAGTGGTAGTGGTAGGGGTTGGCCGAGGGCTCGGGGTAGGTGTCACGGGAGGGCTACGGGTAATCCTAGGACTCGGAACGGGTGTAGGGCTGGATTAGGGTGTGGTAAGGGTGGGTCCAGGGTGATTTCATAAAACACGGGTTAGTGCTATGGCTAACGGTTGGGCAAGGTGTACTGGTCGGGGTCGGGCAAGTGGTAGGCCTCGGACTAGAGGGAGCACAGGGCGTTGGTCTAGGGCCCGAGCTAGGGCTAGTAGGAGCGGTAGGCGTAGCACTGGGGTAGGCATAGGGCAAGGGGTGGGTGTCGAGGTAAACCTCGGAGTAGGGTTTGGCCCAGGAGTTGGAGTTGTGGCTAGGGGTAGGGATGGGGGTGGGCCCATGAGTAGGGGGAGCTGTAGGGCCAGGGGTAGCGGTAGGACCAGAGGTAGTGCTAGGCGTAGGCCTAGGGCGAGGGGTAGTGCTCGGGGTAGGGTTAGTTAAAGGGCTAGTGGTTGGCAGAGGCCCACGGGCAGTGTTAGGGTTAGGGCTCATGTTAAACCTAGGACTAGTGGTAGTGGTAGGGGTTGGCCGAGGGCTAGGGGTAGGTGTCACGGGAGGGCTCCGGGTAGTCCTAGGACTCGGAACAGGTGTAGGGCTGGATTAGGGTGTGGTAAGGGTGGGTCAAGGGTGATTTCGTAGGACACAAGTTACTGCTCTGGCTAACGGTAGGGCAAGGTGTACTGGTCGGCCTCGGGCAAGTGGTAGGCCTCTGACTAGAGGGAGCACTGGGCGTTGGTCTAGGGCCCAAGCTAGGGCTAGTGGGAGCGGTAGGCGTAGCGCTGGGGTAGGCATAGGGCAAGGGGTGGTTGTCGGGTTAAACTTCGGAGTAGGCTTTGGGCCAGGAGAGGGAGCTGTGGCTAGGGGTAGGGATGGGGGTGGGCCCATAGGTAGGAGGAGCTGTAGGGCCAGAGGTAGGCGTAGGACCAGAGGTAGTGCTAGGCGTAGGCCTAGGGCGAGAGGTAGTGCTCGGGGTAACCTAACCCTAACCCTAACCCTAACACTAACCCTAACCCTAACCTAACCCTAACCCTAACACCAACCCTAACCCTGATTCTAAGCCTAACCATAACCCTAAACCTAACCCTAACCCTAACCCTAACCCTAACCCTAACCCTAATGCTAACCCTAAACCTAACCCTAACCCTAACCCTAACAAGGGCAAGGTGTACTGGTCAGCGACGGGCAAGTTCTAGGCCTCGGACTAGAGGGAGCCATGGGCGTTGGTCTACTGCCCGAGCTAGGGCTAGTGGGAGCGGTAGGCGTAGCGCTGGGGTAGGCAAAGGGCAAGGGGTGGGTGTCGGGGTAAACCTCAGAGTAGGCCTAGGACCAGGAGTGGGAGCTGTGGCTAGGGGTAGGGATAGGGGTGGGCATATGGGTAGGGGAATCTGTAGGGCCAGGGGTAGGTGTAGGACCAGAGGTAGTTCTAGGCGTAGGCCTAGGGCGAAGGTTAGTGCTCGAGGTAACCTAACCCTAACCCTAACCCTAACACTAAACCTAACCCTAACCCTAACCCTAACACCAACCCTAACCCTAACACTAACCCTAACACTAACCCTATACCTAACACCAACCCTAATCCTAACCCTAACCCTAACCCTAACACCAACCCTAACCCTAAAACTAACCCTAACCCTAACCCTAACCCTAACACAAACCCTAACTCTAACCCTAACCTTAACCCTAACACCAACCCTAACCCTAATCCTAACCCTAACCTTAACCCTAACACCAACCCTAACCCTAACCTTAACCCTAACCCTAACACCAACCCTAACCCTAACCCTAACCCTAACCCTAACCCTATACCTAACACCAACCCTAACCCTAACCCTAACACCAACCCGAACCCTAATCCTAACCGTAACCCTAACCCTAACCCTGACACTAACCCTAACCCTAACCCTAACCTTAACACCAACCCTAACCCTAACCCTAACCCTAACCCTAACCCTATACCTAACACCAACCCTAACCCTAACCCTAACCCTAACCCTAACACCAACCCTAAACCTAACCCTAACCCTAACACTAACCCTAAACGAACCCTAACCCTTATCCTAACCCTAACCCTAATCCTAACCCTAACCCTAAAACCAACCCTAAACCTAACCCTAACCCTAACCCTAACCCTAAACCTAACACCAACCCTAACCCTAACCCTAACCCTAACCCTAACACCAACCCTAACCCTAACCCTAACCCTAAACCCTTATCCTAATCTAACCCTAACCCTAACCCTAACCCTAACAAGGGCAAGGTGTACTGCTCAGCGACGGGCACGTTCTAGGCCTCGGACTAGAGGGAACCATGGGCGTTGGTCTAGGTCCCGAGCTAGGGCTAGTGAGAGCGGTAGGCGTAGCGCTGGGGTAGGCATAGGGCAAGAGGTGGGTGTCGGGGTAAACCTAGGAGTAGGCCTAGGTCCAGGAGTGGGAGCTGTGGCTAGGGGTAAGGATGGGGGTGGGCCTATGGGTAGGGGGAGCTGTAGGGCCAGGGGTAGGGGAAGGACCAGAGGTAGTGCTAGGCGTAGGCCTAGGGGGAGGGGTAGTGCTCGGGGTAACCTAACCCTAACCCTAACCCTAACCCTAACACTAACCCTAACTCTAAACCTAAACCTAACACCAACCCTAACCCTAACACTAACACTATACCTAACACCAACCCTAACCCTAACCCTAACCCTAACCCTAACACCAACCCTAACCCTAACCCTAACCCTAACCCTAACACCAACCCTAACTCTAACCCTAACCCTAACCCTAACACCAACCCTAAGCCTAATCCTAACCCTAATCCTAACCCTAACACCAACCCTAACCCTAACCTTAACCCTAACCCTAACACCAACCCTAACCCTAACCCTAACCCTAACCCTAACCCTATACCTAACACCAACCCTAACCCTAACCCTAACACCAACCCTAACCCTAATCCTAACCGTAACCCTAAACCTAACACTAACCCTAACCCTAACCCTAACCCTAACACCAACCCTAACCCTAACCCTAACCCTAACCCTATACCTATCACCAAACCTAACCCTAACCCTAACTCCAACCCTAACCCTAACCCTAACCCTAACCCTAACCCTAACACCAACCCTAACCCTTATCCTAACCCTAACCCTAACCCTAACCCTAACACCAACCCTAACCCTAACCCTAACCCTAACCCTAACCCTAAACCTAACACCAACCCTAACCCTAACCCTAACCCTAACCCTAACACCAACACTAACCCTAACCCTAACCCTAAACACTTATCCTAACCCTAACCCTAACCCTAACCCTAACCCTAAAAAGGGCAAGGTGTACTGGTCAGCGACGGGCACGTTCTAGGCCTCGGACTAGAGGGAACCATGGACGTTGGTCTAGGGCCCGAGCTAGGGCTAGTGAGAGCGGTAAGCGTAGCGCTGGGGTAGGCATAGGGCAAGGGGTGGGTGTCGAGGTAAACCTCGGAGTAGGTCTAGGGCCAGGAGAGGGAGCTGTGGCTAGGGGTAGGGATGGGGGTGGGCCCATAAGTAGGGGGAGCTCTAGGGCCAGGGGTAGCGGTAGGACCAGAGGTAGTGCTAGGCATAGGCCTAGGGCGAGGGGTAGTGCTCGGGGTAGGGTTAGGTGAAGGGCTAGTGGTTGGCAGAGGCCCACGGGCAGTGTTAGGGTTAGGGTTCATGTTAGGCCTAGGACTAGTGGTAGTGGTAGGGGATGGCCGAGGGCTAGGGGTAGGTGTCACGAGATGGCTCCGGGTAGTCCTAGGACTCCGAACGGATGTGGGGCATGATTAGGGTGTGGCTAATGGTGGGTCCAGGGTGATTTCGTAGGACAAGGGTTAGTGTTCTGGCTATCGGTAGGGCAAGGTGTACTGGTCGATGACGGGAAAGTGCTAGGCTTTGGACTAGAGTGAGCACTGGGCGTTGGTCTAGGGCCCAAGGTAGGGCTAGTGGGAGCGGTAAGCGTAGCGCTGGGGTAGGCAAAGGGCAAGGGGTGGGTGTCGGGGTAAACCTCGGAATAGGCCTAGGACCAGGAGTGGGGGCTGTGGCTAGGGGTAGGGATGGGGGTGGGCCTATTTGTAGGGGGAGCTGTAGGGCCAGGGGTAGGGCTAGGACCAGAGTTAGTGCTAGGCGTAGGCCTAGGGCGAGGGGTAGTGCTCGGGGTAACATAACCCTAACCCTAACCCTAACCATAACCCTAACCCTAACCCTAACCCTAACCCTAACACCAACCCTAACCCTAACCCTAACCCTAACCCTATCCCTATACCTAACACCAAACCTAACCCTAACCATAACCGTAACCCTAACACCAACCCTAACCCTAACCCTAACCCTAAACCCTAATCCTAACCCTAACCCTAACCCTAACCCTAACCCTAACCCTAACCCTAATGCTAACAAGGGCAAGGTGTACTGGTCAGCGACGGGCAAGTTCTAGTCCTCGGACTAGAGGGAGCCATGGGCGTTGGTCTACTGCCCAAGCTAGGGATAGTGGGAGCGGTAGGCATAGCGCTGGGGTTGGCATAGGGCAAGGGGTGGGTGTCGAGGTAAACCTCAAAGTAGGACTAGGGCCAGGAGTGGGAGATGTGGCTAGGGGTAGGCGTGGAGGTGGGCCTATGGGTAGGGGGAGCGGTAGGGCCAGGTGTAGGGGTAGGACCAGAGGTAGTGCTAGGCGTAAGCCTAGGGCGAGGGGTAGTGCTCGGGGTAGGGTTAGTTGAAGGGCTAGTGGTTGGCAGAGGCCCACGGGCAGTGTTAGGGTTAGGGCTCATGTTAAGCCTAGGAATAGTGGTAGTGGTAGGGGTTGGCCGAGGGCTAGGGGTAGATGTCACGGGAGCGCTCCGGGTAGTCCTAGGACTCGGAACAGGTGTAGGGCTGGATTAGGGTGTGGTAAGGGTGGGTCCAGGGTGATTTCGTAGGACACGGGTTAGTGCTCTGCTAACAGTAGGGCAAGGTGTACTGGTCGGGGACGGGCAAGTGCTAGGCCTCGGACTAGATGAGTACTGGGCGTTGGTCTAGGGCCCGAGCTAGGGCTAGTGGGAGCGATAGGCGTAGCGCTGGGGTAAGCATAGGGCAAGGGGTGGGTGTCGGGGTAAACCTCGGTGTAGGCCTAGTGCCAGGAGTTGGAGCTGTGGCTAGGGGTAGGGATGGCGGTGGGCCTATGGGTAGGGGGAGATGTAGGGCCAGGGGTAGGGGTAGGACCAGAGGTAGTGCCAGGCGTAGTCCTAGGGGGAGGGGTATTGCTCGAAGTAACCTAAGCCTAACCCTAACCCTAACCCTAAAACTAACCCTAACCCTAACCCTAACCCTAACACCAAACCTAACCCTAACCCTAACACTAAACCTAACCATAAACCTAACCGCAACCCTAACCCTAATCCTAACCCTAACCCTAACACCAACCCTAACCCTAAACCTAACCCTAACCCTAATCCTAACCCTAACCCTAACACCAACCCTAACCCTAACCCTAACCCTAAACCCTAACCCTAACCCTAACCCTAACCCTAACCCTAACCCTAATCCTAACCCTAACCTTAACCCTAACCCTAACCCTAACACCAACACTAACCCTAACCCTAACCCTAACCCTAAACCGAAACCTAACACCAACCCTAACCTAACCCTAACCCTAACCCTAACACTAACCCTAACCCTAACCGTAAACCTAACACCAACTCTAAACCTAACCCTAACCCTAACCCTAACCCTATACCTAACACCAACCCTAACCCTAACCCTAACCCTAACCCTAACACCAACCCTAACCCAAACCCTAACCCTAACCCTAACACCAACCCTAACTCTAACCCTAACCCTAACCCTAACACCAACCCTAACCCTAATCCTAACCCTAACCCTAACACCAACCCTAACCCTAACCTTAACCCTAACCCTAACACCAACCCTAACCCTAACCCTAACCCTAACCCTAACCCTATACCTAACACCAACCCTAACCCTAACCCTAACACTAACACCAACCCTAACCCTAATCCTAACCGTAACCCTAACCCTAACCCTAACACTTACTTTAACCCTAAGCCTAACCCTAACACCAACCCTAAACCTAACCCTAACCCTAACCCTATACCTAACACCAACCCTAACCCTAACCCTAACCCTAACCCTAACCCTAACACCAACCCTAACCCTAACCCTAACCCTAACCCTAACACCAACCCTAACCCTTATCCTAACCCTAACCCTAACCCTAACACCAACCCTAACCCTAACCCTAACCCTAACCCTAACACCAACCCTAACCCTTATCCTAACCCTAACCCTAACCCTAACCCTAACCCTAACACCAACCCTAACCCTAACCCTAACCCTAACCCTAAACCTAACACCAACCCTAACCCTAACCCTAACCCTAACCCTAACACCAACCCTAACCCTAACCCTAAACCTAAACCCTAATCCTAACCCTAACCCTAAACCTAACCCTAACCCTAACCCTAACCCTAACCCTAACAAGGGCAAGGTGTACTGGTCAGCGACGGGCAAATTCTAGGCCTCGGACTAGAGGGAACCATGGGCGTTGGTCTAGGGCCCGAGCTAGGGCTAGTGAGAGCGGTAGGCGTAGCCCTGGGGTAGGCATAGGGCAAGGGGTGGGTGTCGAGGTAAACCTCGGAGTAGGCCTAGGGCCAGGAGAGGGAGCTGTGGCTAGGGGTAGGGATGGGGGTGGGCCTATAAGTAGGGGGAGCTGTAGAACCAGGGGTAGGGGTAGGACCAGAGGTAGTGCTAGGCGTAAGCCTAGGGCGAGGGGCCGTGCTCGGGGTAGGGTTAGGTGAAGGGCTAGTGGTTGGCAGAGGCCCACGGGCAGTGTTAGGGTTACGGCTCATGTTAGGCCTAGGACTAGTGGTAGTGGTAGGGGATGGCCGAGGGCTAAGGGTAACTGTCACAAGAGGGCTCCGGGTAGTCCTACGACTCCGAACGGATGTAGGGCTGTATTAGGGTGTGGCTAATGGTGGGTCCAGGTTGATTTCGTAGGACACGGGTTAGTGCTCTGGCTATCGGTAGGGCATGGTGTACCGGTTGGCGACGGGCAAGTGCTAGGCTTCGGACTAGAGTGATCACTGGGCGTTGGTCTAGGGCCCGAGGTAGGGCTAGTGGGAGCGGTAGGCGTAGCGCTGGGGTAGGCAAAGGGCAAGGGGTGGGTGTCGGGGTAAACCTCGGAGTAGGCCTAGGACCAGGAGTGGGAGCTGTGGCTAGGGGTAGGGATGGGGGTGGGCCTATGGGTAGGGGGAGCTGTAGGGACAGGGGTAGGGGTAGGACCAGATGTAGTGCTAGGCGTAGGCCTAGGGCGAGGGGTAGTGCTCGGGGTAACCTAACCCTAACCCTAACCCTAACCCTAACCCTAACACTAACCCTAACCCTAACCCTAACCCTAACACCAACCCTAACCCTAACCCTAACCCTAACCCTAACCCTATACCTAACACCAACCCTAACCCTAACCCTAACCCTAACACCAACCCTAACCCTAACCCTAACCCTAACCCTAACCCTAACACCAACCCTAACCCTAAACCTAACACTAACCCTAACACCAATCCTAACCCTAATCCTAACCCTAACCCTAACCCTAACACCAACCCTAACCCTAACCCTAACCCTAACCCTAACACCAACCCTAACCCTAACCCTAACCCTAACCCTAACCCTATGTCTAACACGAACCCTAACCCTAACCCTAACCCTAACACCAACCCTAACCCTAACCCTAACCCTAACCCTAAACCTAACACCAACCATAACCCTAACCCAAACACTAACCATAACACCAACCCTAACCCTAACCCTAACCCTAACCCTAACACCAACCCTAACCCTAACCCTAACCCTAACACCAACCCTAACCCTAACCCTAACCCTAACTCTAACCCTAACCCTAACCCTAACACCAACCCTAACCCTAACCCTAACCCTAACCCTAACACCAACCCTAACCCTAATCCTAACCCTAACCCTAAACCTAACACCAACCCTAACCCTAACCCTAACCCTAAACCTAACACCAACCCTAACCCTAACCCTAACCCTAACTTTATGCCTAACACCAACACTAACCCTAACCCTAACCCTAACCCTAACACCAACCCTAACCCTAATCCTAACCCTAACCCTATCCCTAACCCTAACACTAACCCTAACCCTAACCCTAACCCTAACACCAACCCTAACCCTAACCCTAAACCTATACCTAACACCAACCCTAACCGTAACCCTAACCCTAACCCTAACACCAACCCTACCCCTAACCCTAACCCTAACCCTAACAGCAACCCTAACCCTAATCCTAACCCTAACCCTAACCCTAACACCAACCCTAACCCTAACCCTAACCCTAACCCTAAACCTAACACCAACCCTAACCCTAACCCTAACCCTAACCATAACACCAAACCTAACCCTAACCCTAACCCTAAACCCTAATCCTAACCCTAACCCTAACCCTATGCCTAACACGAACCCTAACCCTAACACTAACCCTAACACCAACCCTAACCCTAACCCTAACCCTAACCCTAAACCTAACACCAACCCTAACACTAACCCAAACACTAACCCTAACACCAACCCTAACCCTAACCCTAACCCTAACCCTAACACCAACCCTAACCCTAACCCTAACCCTAACTCTAACCCTAACCCTAACCCTAACACCAACCCTAACCCTAACCCTAAACCTAACCCTAACACCAACCCTAACCCTAACCCTAACCCTAACACCAACCCTAACCCTAACCCTAACCCTAAACCCTAATCCTAACCCTAACCCTAACCCTAACCCTAACCCTAACAAGGGCAAGTTGTACTGGTCAGCGACGGGCAAGTTCTAGGCCTCGGACTAGAAGGAGCCATGGGCGTTGGTCTAGGGCCCGAGCTAGGGCTAGTGAGAGCGGTAGGCGTAGCGCTGGGGTAGGCATAGGGCAAGGGGTGGGTGTCGAGGTAAACCACGGAGTAGGCCTAGGGCCAGGAGTGGGAGCTGTGGCTAGTGGTAGGGTTGGGGGTGGGCCTATGGGTAGGGGGAGCTGTAGGGCCAGGGGTAGTGGTAGGACCAGAGGTAGTGCTAGGCGTAGGCCTAGGGCGAGGGGTATTGCTCGGGGTAGGGTTAGTTGAAGGGCTAGTGTTTGGCAGAGGCCCACTGGCAGTGTTAGGGTTAGGGCTCATGTTAAGCCTAGGACTAGTGGTAGTGGTAGGGGTTGGCCGAGGACTAGGGGTAGGTGTCACGAAATGGCTCCGGGTAGTCCTAGGACTCCGAACGGATGTAGGGCTGATTAGGGTGTGGCTAATGGTGGGTCCAGGGTGATTTCGTAGGACACGGGTTAGTGCTCTGGATATAGGTAGGGCAAGGTGTACCGGTTGGCGACGGGCAAGTGCTAGGCTTCGGACTAGAGTGAGCACTGGGCGTTGGTCTACGGCCCGAGGTAGGGCTAGTGGGAGCGGTAGGCGTAGCGCTGGGGTAGGCAAAGGGCAAGGCGTGGGTGTCGGGGTAAACCTCGGAGTAGGCCTAGGACCAGGAGTGGGAGCTGTGGCTAGGGGTAGGGATGGGGGTGGGCCTATAAGTAGGGAGAGCTGTAGGGACAGGGGTAGGGGTAGGACCAGAGGTAGTGCTAGGCGTAGGCCTAGGGCGAGGGGTAGTGCTCGGGGTAACCTAACCCTAACCCTAACCCTAACCCTAACACTAACCCTAACCCTAACCCTAACCCTAACACCAACCCTAACCCTAACCCTAACCCTAACCCTATACCTAACACCAACCCTAACCCTAACCCTAACCCTAACCCTAACACCAACCCTAACCCTAACCCTAACCCTAACCCTAACCCTAACACCAACCCTAAACCTAAACCTAACCCTAACCCTAACACCAACCCTAAACCTAATCCTAACCCTAACCCTAACCCTAACACCAAACCTAACCCTAACCCTAACCCTAACCCTAACACCAACCCTAATTCTAACCCTAACCCTAACCCTAACCCTATGCCTAACACAAACCCTAACCCTAACACTAACCCTAACACCAACCCTAACCCTAACCCTAACCCTAACCCTAAACCTAACACCAACCCTAACCCTAACCCAAACACTAACCCTAACACCAACCCTAACCCTAACCCTAACCCTAACCCTAACACCAACCCTAACCCTAACCCTAACCCTAACTCTAACCCTAACCCTAACCCTAACACCAACCCTAACCCTAACCCTAACCCTAACCCTAACACCAACCCTAACCCTAACCATAACCCTAACCCTAACCCTAACACCAACCCTAACCCTAACCCTAACCCTAAACCTAAACCTAACACCAACCCTAACCCTAACCCAAACCCTAACCCTAACATCAACCCTAACCCTAACCCTAACCCTAACCCTAACACCAACCCTAACCCTAACCCTAACCCTAACTCTAACCCTAACCCTAAACCTAACACCAACCCTAACCCTAACCCTAACCCTAACCCTAACCCTATACCTAACACCAACCCTAACCCTAACCCTAACCCTAACACCAACCCTAACCCTAACCCTAACCCTAACCCTAACCCTAACACCAACCCTAACCCTAAACCTAACACTAACCCTAACACCAATCCTAACCCTAATCCTAACCCTAACCCTAACCCTAACACCAACCCTAACCCTAACCCTAACCCTAACCCTAACACCAACCCTAACCCTAACCCTAACCCTAACCCTATGCCTAACACGAACCCTAACCCTAACCCTAACCCTAACACCAACCCTAACCCTAACCCTAACCCTAACCCTAAACCTAACACCAACCATAACCCTAACCCAAACACTAACCATAACACCAACCCTAACCCTAACCCTAACCCTAACCCTAACACCAACCCTAACCCTAACCCTAACCCTAACACCAACCTTAACCCTAACCCTAACCCTAACTCTAACCCTAACCCTAACCCTAACACCAACCCTAACCCTAACCCTAACCCTAACCCTAACACCAACCCTAACCCTAATCCTAACCCTAACCCTAAACCTAACACCAACCCTAACCCTAACCCTAACCCTAAACCTAACACCAACCCTAACCCTAACCCTAACCCTAACTTTATGCCTAACACCAACACTAACCCTAACCCTAACCCTAACCCTAACACCAACCCTAACCCTAATCCTAACCCTAACCCTATCCCTAACCCTAACACTAACCCTAACCCTAACCCTAACCCTAACACCAACCCTAACCCTAACCCTAAACCTATACCTAACACCAACCCTAACCGTAACCCTAACCCTAACCCTAACACCAACCCTACCCCTAACCCTAACCCTAACCCTAACAGCAACCCTAACCCTAATCCTAACCCTAACCCTAACCCTAACACCAACCCTAACCCTAACCCTAACCCTAAACCTAAACCTAACACCAACCCTAACCCTAACCCTAACCCTAACCATAACACCAAACCTAACCCTAACCCTAACCCTAAACCCTAATCCTAACCCTAACCTTAACCCTAACCCTAACACTAACCCTAACCCTAACCCTAACCCTAACCCCAACCCTAACCCTAACCCTAACACTAACCCTAACCCTATACCTAACACCAACCCTAACCCTAACCCTAACCCTAACCCTAACACCAACCCTAACCCTAACCCTAAACCTAACACAAACCCTAACCCTAATCCTAACCCTAACCCTAACCCTAACCCTAACACCAACCCTAACCGTAACCCTAACCCTAACCCTAAACCTAACACCAACCCTAACCCTAACCCTAACCCTAACCCTAACACCAACCCTAACCCTAACCCTAACCCTAAACCCTAATCCTAACCCTAACCCTAACCCTAACCCTAACCCTAACAAGGGCAAGTTGTACTGGTCAGCGACGGGCAAGTTCTAGGCCTCGGACTAGAAGGAGCCATGGGCGTTGGTTTAGGGCCCGAGCTAGGGCTAGTGAGAGCGGTAGGCGTAGCGCTGGGGTAGGCATAGGGCAAGGGGTGGGTGTCGAGGTAAACCACGGAGTAGGCCTAGGGCCAGGAGTGGGAGCTGTGGCTAGTGGTAGGGTTGGGGGTGGGCCTATGGGTAGGGGGAGCTGTAGGGCCAGGGGTAGTGGTAGGACCAGAGGTAGTGCTAGGCGTAGGCCTAGGGCGAGGGGTATTGCTCGGGGTAGGGTTAGTTGAAGGGCTAGTGTTTGGCAGAGGCCCACTGGCAGTGTTAGGGTTAGGGCTCATGTTAAGCCTAGGACTAGTGGTAGTGGTAGGGGTTGGCCGAGGACTAGGGGTAGGTGTCACGAAATGGCTCCGGGTAGTCCTAGGACTCCGAACGGATGTAGGGCTGATTAGGGTGTGGCTAATGGTGGGTCCAGGGTGATTTCGTAGGACACGGGTTAGTGCTCTGGATATAGGTAGGGCAAGGTGTACCGGTTGGCGACGGGCAAGTGCTAGGCTTCGGACTAGAGTGAGCACTGGGCGTTGGTCTAGGGCCCGAGGTAGGGCTAGTGGGAGCGGTAGGCGTAGCGCTGGGGTAGGCAAAGGGCAAGGGGTGGGTGTCGGCGTAAACCTCGGAGTAGGCCTAGGACCAGGAGTGGGAGCTGTGGCTAGGGGTAGGGATGGGGGTGGGCCTATAAGTAGGGAGAGCTGTAGGGACAGGGGTAGGGGTAGGACCAGAGGTAGTGCTAGGCATAGGCCTAGGGCGAGGGGTAGTGCTCGGGGTAACCTAACCCTAACCCTAACCCTAACCCTAACACTAACCCTAACCCTAACCCTAACCCTAACACCAACCCTAACCCTAACCCTAACCCTAACCCTTTACCTAACACCAACCCTAACCCTAACCCTAACCCTAACCCTAACACCAACCGAACCCTAACCCTAACCCTAACCCTAACACCAACCCTAAACCTAAACCTAACCCTAACCCTAACACCAACCCTAAACCTAATCCTAACCCTAACCCTAACCCTAACACCAACCCTAACCCTAACCCTAACCCTAACCCTATACCTAACCCTAACCCTAACCCTAACCCTAACCCTAACAAGGGCACGGTGCACTGGTCAGCGACGGGTAAGTTCTAGGCCTCGGACTAGAAGGAGCCATGGGCGTTGGTCTAGGGCCCGAGCTAGGGCTAGTGAGAGCGGTAGGCGTAGCGCTGGGATAGGCATAGGGTAAGGGGTGGGTGTCGAGGTAAACCTCGGAGTAGGCCTAGGGCCAGGAGTGGGAGCTGTGGCTAGTGGTAGGGTTGGGGGGGGCCTATGGGTAGGGGGAGCTGTAGGGCCAGGGGTAGTGGTAGGACCAGAGGTAGTGCTAGGCGTAGGCCTAGGGCGAGGGGTAGTGCTCGGGGTAGGGTTAGTTGAAGGGCTAGTGTTTGGCAGAGGCCCACGGGCAGTGTTAGGGTTAGGGCTCATGTTAAGCCTAGGACTAGTGGTAGTGGTAGGGGTTGGCCGAGAACTAGGGGTAGGTGTCACGAAATGGCTCCGGGTAGTCCTAGGACTCCGAACGGATGTAGGGCTGGATTAGGGTGTGGCTAATGGTGGGTCCAGGTTGATTTCGTAGGACACGGGTTAGTGCTCTGGCTATCGGTAGGGCATGGTGTACCGGTTGGCGACGGGCAAGTGCTAGGCTTCGGACTAGAGTGATCACTGGGCGTTGGTCTAGGGCCCGAGGTAGGGCTAGTGGGAGCGGTAGGCGTAGCGCTGGGGTAGGCAAAGGGCAAGGGGTGGGTGTCGGGGTAAACCTCGGAGTAGGCCTAGGACCAGGAGTGGGAGCTGTGGCTAGGGGTAGGGATGGGGGTGGGCCTATGGGTAGGGGGAGCTGTAGGGACAGGGGTAGGGGTAGGACCAGATGTAGTGCTAGGCGTAGGCCTAGGGCGAGGGGTAGTGCTCGGGGTAACCTAACCCTAACCTAACCCTAACGCTAACCCTAACACCAACCCTAACCCTAACCCTAACCCTAACCCTAACCCTATACCTAACACCAACCCTAACCCTAATCCTAACCCTAACCCTATCCCTAACCCTAACACTAACCCTAACCCTAACCCTAACCCTAACACCAACCCTAACCCTAACCCTAAACCTATACCTAACACCAACCCTAACCGTAACCCTAACCCTAACCCTAACCCTATGCCTAACACAAACCCTAACCCTAACACTAACCCTAACACCAACCCTAACCCTAACCCTAACCCTAACCCTAAACCTAACACCAACCCTAACCCTAACCCAAACACTAACCCTAACACCAACCCTAACCCTAACCCTAACCCTAACCCTAACACCAACCCTAACCCTAACCCTAACCCTAACTCTAACCCTAACCCTAACCCTAACACCAATCCTAACCCTAACCCTAACCCTAACCCTAACACCAACCCTAACCCTAACCCTAACCCTAACCCTAACCCTAACACCAACCCTAACCCTAACCCTAACCCTAAACCTAAACCTAACACCAACCCTAACCCTAACCCAAACCCTAACCCTAACATCAACCCTAATCCTAACCCTAACCCTAACCCTAACACCAACCCTAACCCTAACCCTAACCCTAACTCTAACCCTAACCCTAAACCTAACACCAACCCTAACCCTAACCCTAACCCTAACCCTAACCCTATACCTAACACCAACCCTAACCCTAACCCTAACCCTAACACCAACCCTAATCCTAACCCTAACCCTAACCCTAACCCTAACACCAACCCTAACCCTAAACCTAACACTAACCCTAACACCAATCCTAACCCTAATCCTAACCCTAACCCTAACCCTAACACCAACCCTAACCCTAACCCTAACCCTAACCCTAACACCAACCCTAACCCTAACCCTAACCCTAACCCTATGCCTAACACGAACCCTAACCCTAACCCTAACCCTAACACCAACCCTAACCCTAACCCTAACCCTAACCCTAAACCTAACACCAACCATAACCCTAACCCAAACACTAACCATAACACCAACCCTAACCCTAACCCTAACCCTAACCCTAACACCAACCCTAACCCTAACCCTAACCCTAACACCAACCCTAACCCTAACCCTAACCCTAACTCTAACCCTAACCCTAACCCTAACACCAACCCTAACCCTAACCCTAACCCTAACCCTAACACCAACCCTAACCCTAATCCTAACCCTAACCCTAAACCTAACACCAACCCTAACCCTAACCCTAACCCTAAACCTAACACCAACCCTAACCCTAACCCTAACCCTAACTTTATGCCTAACACCAACACTAACCCTAACCCTAACCCTAACCCTAACACCAACCCTAACCCTAATCCTAACCCTAACCCTATCCCTAACCCTAACACTAACCCTAACCCTAACCCTAACCCTAACACCAACCCTAACCCTAACCCTAAACCTATACCTAACACCAACCCTAACCGTAACCCTAACCCTAACCCTAACACCAACCCTAACCCTAACCCTAACCCTAACCCTAACAGCAACCCTAACCCTAATCCTAACCCTAACCCTAACCCTAACCCTAACGCTAACACCAACCCTAACCCTAACCCTAACCCTAACCCTAAACCTAACACCAACCCTAACCCTAACCCTAACCCTAACCATAACACCAAACCTAACCCTAACCCTAACCCTAAACCCTAATCCTAACCCTAACCTTAACCCTAACCCTAACACTAACCCTAACCCTAACCCTAACCCTAACCCCAACCCTAACCCTAACCCTAACCCTAACCCTAACCCTAACCGTATACCTAACACCAACCCTAACCCTAACCCTAACCCTAACCCTAACACCAACCCTAACCCTAACCCTAAACCTAACACAAACCCTAACCCTAATCCTAACCCTAACCCTAACCCTAACCCTAACACCAACCCTAACCGTAACCCTAACCCTAACCCTAAACCTAACACCAACCCTAACCCTAACCCTAACCCTAACCCTAACACCAACCCTAACCCTAACCCTAACCCTAAACCCTAATCCTAACCCTAACCCTAACCCTAACCCTAACCCTAACAAGGGCAAGTTGTACTGGTCAGCGACGGGCAAGTTCTAGGCCTCGGACTAGAATGAGCCATGGGCGTTGGTCTAGGGCCCGAGCTAGGGCTAGTGAGAGCGGTAGGCGTAGCGCTGGGGTAGGCATAGGGCAAGGGGTGGGTGTCGAGGTAAACCACGGAGTAGGCCTAGGGCCAGGAGTGGGAGCTGTGGCTAGTGGTAGGGTTGGGGGTGGGCCTATGGGTAGGGGGAGCTGTAGGGCCAGGGGTAGTGGTAGGACCAGAGGTAGTGCTAGGCGTAGGCCTAGGGCGAGGGGTATTGCTCGGGGTAGGGTTAGTTGAAGGGCTAGTGTTTGGCAGAGGCCCACTGGCAGTGTTAGGGTTAGGGCTCATGTTAAGCCTAGGACTAGTGGTAGTGGTAGGGGTTGGCCGAGGACTAGGGGTAGGTGTCACGAAATGGCTCCGGGTAGTCCTAGGACTCCGAACGGATGTAGGGCTGATTAGGGTGTGGCTAATGGTGGGTCCAGGGTGATTTCGTAGGACACGGGTTAGTGCTCTGGATATAGGTAGGGCAAGGTGTACCGGTTGGCGACGGGCAAGTGCTAGGCTTCGGACTAGAGTGAGCACTGGGCGTTGGTCTAGGGCCCGAGGTAGGGCTAGTGGGAGCGGTAGGCGTAGCGCTGGGGTAGGCAAAGGGCAAGGGGTGGGTGTCGGCGTAAACCTCGGAGTAGGCCTAGGACCAGGAGTGGGAGCTGTGGCTAGGGGTAGGGATGGGGGTGGGCCTATAAGTAGGGAGAGCTGTAGGGACAGGGGTAGGGGTAGGACCAGAGGTAGTGCTAGGCATAGGCCTAGGGCGAGGGGTAGTGCTCGGGGTAACCTAACCCTAACCCTAACCCTAACCCTAACACTAACCCTAACCCTAACCCTAACCCTAACACCAACCCTAACCCTAACCCTAACCCTAACCCTTTACCTAACACCAACCCTAACCCTAACCCTAACCCTAACCCTAACACCAACCGAACCCTAACCCTAACCCTAACCCTAACACCAACCCTAAACCTAAACCTAACCCTAACCCTAACACCAACCCTAAACCTAATCCTAACCCTAACCCTAACCCTAACACCAACCCTAACCCTAACCCTAACCCTAACCCTATACCTAACCCTAACCCTAACCCTAACCCTAACCCTAACAAGGGCACGGTGCACTGGTCAGCGACGGGTAAGTTCTAGGCCTCGGACTAGAAGGAGCCATGGGCGTTGGTCTAGGGCCCGAGCTAGGGCTAGTGAGAGCGGTAGGCGTAGCGCTGGGATAGGCATAGGGTAAGGGGTGGGTGTCGAGGTAAACCTCGGAGTAGGCCTAGGGCCAGGAGTGGGAGCTGTGGCTAGTGGTAGGGTTGGGGGGGGCCTATGGGTAGGGGGAGCTGTAGGGCCAGGGGTAGTGGTAGGACCAGAGGTAGTGCTAGGCGTAGGCCTAGGGCGAGGGGTAGTGCTCGGGGTAGGGTTAGTTGAAGGGCTAGTGTTTGGCAGAGGCCCACGGGCAGTGTTAGGGTTAGGGCTCATGTTAAGCCTAGGACTAGTGGTAGTGGTAGGGGTTGGCCGAGAACTAGGGGTAGGTGTCACGAAATGGCTCCGGGTAGTCCTAGGACTCCGAACGGATGTAGGGCTGGATTAGGGTGTGGCTAATGGTGGGTCCAGGTTGATTTCGTAGGACACGGGTTAGTGCTCTGGCTATCGGTAGGGCATGGTGTACCGGTTGGCGACGGGCAAGTGCTAGGCTTCGGACTAGAGTGATCACTGGGCGTTGGTCTAGGGCCCGAGGTAGGGCTAGTGGGAGCGGTAGGCGTAGCGCTGGGGTAGGCAAAGGGCAAGGGGTGGGTGTCGGGGTAAACCTCGGAGTAGGCCTAGGACCAGGAGTGGGAGCTGTGGCTAGGGGTAGGGATGGGGGTGGGCCTATGGGTAGGGGGAGCTGTAGGGACAGGGGTAGGGGTAGGACCAGATGTAGTGCTAGGCGTAGGCCTAGGGCGAGGGGTAGTGCTCGGGGTAACCTAACGCTAACCTAACCCTAACGCTAACCCTAACACCAACCCTAACCCTAACCCTAACCCTAACCCTAACCCTATACCTAACACCAACCCTAACCCTAATCCTAACCCTAACCCTATCCCTAACCCTAACACTAACCCTAACCCTAACCCTAACCCTAACACCAACCCTAACCCTAACCCTAAACCTATACCTAACACCAACCCTAACCGTAACCCTAACCCTAACCCTAACCCTATGCCTAACACAAACCCTAACCCTAACACTAACCCTAACACCAACCCTAACCCTAACCCTAACCCTAAACCTAAACCTAACACCAACCCTAACCCTAACCCAAACCCTAACCCTAACATCAACCCTAACCCTAACCCTAACCCTAACCCTAACACCAACCCTAACCCTAACCCTAACCCTAACTCTAACCCTAACCCTAAACCTAACACCAACCCTAACCCTAACCCTAACCCTAACCCTAACCCTATACCTAACACCAACCCTAACCCTAACCCTAACCCTAACACCAACCCTAATCCTAACCCTAACCCTAACCCTAACCCTAACACCAACCCTAACCCTAAACCTAACACTAACCCTAACACCAATCCTAACCCTAATCCTAACCCTAACCCTAACCCTAACACCAACCCTAACCCTAACCCTAACCCTAACACCAACCCTAACCCTAACCCTAACCCTAACCCTATGCCTAACACGAACCCTAACCCTAACCCTAACCCTAACACCAACCCTAACCCTAACCCTAACCCTAACCCTAAACCTAACACCAACCATAACCCTAACCCAAACACTAACCATAACACCAACCCTAACCCTAACCCTAACCCTAACCCTAACACCAACCCTAACCCTAACCCTAACCCTAACACCAACCCTAACCCTAACCCTAACCCTAACTCTAACCCTAACCCTAACCCTAACACCAACCCTAACCCTAACCCTAACCCTAACCCTAACACCAACCCTAACCCTAATCCTAACCCTAACCCTAAACCTAACACCAACCCTAACCCTAACCCTAACCCTAAACCTAACACCAACCCTAACCCTAACCCTAACCCTAACTTTATGCCTAACACCAACACTAACCCTAACCCTAACCCTAACCCTAACACCAACCCTAACCCTAACCCTAACCCTAACCCTAAACCTAACACCAACCCTAACCCTAACCCTAACCCTAACCATAACACCAAACCTAACCCTAACCCTAACCCTAAACCCTAATCCTAACCCTAACCTTAACCCTAACCCTAACACTAACCCTAACCCTAACCCTAACCCTAACCCCAACCCTAACCCTAACCCTAACCCTAACCCTAACCCTAACCGTATACCTAACACCAACCCTAACCCTAACCCTAACCCTAACCCTAACACCAACCCTAACCCTAACCCTAAACCTAACACAAACCCTAACCCTAATCCTAACCCTAACCCTAACCCTAACCCTAACACCAACCCTAACCGTAACCCTAACCCTAACCCTAAACCTAACACCAACCCTAACCCTAACCCTAACCCTAACCCTAACACCAACCCTAACCCTAACCCTAACCCTAAACCCTAATCCTAACCCTAACCCTAACCCTAACCCTAACCCTAACAAGGGCAAGTTGTACTGGTCAGCGACGGGCAAGTTCTAGGCCTCGGACTAGAAGGAGCCATGGGCGTTGGTCTAGGGCCCGAGCTAGGGCTAGTGAGAGCGGTAGGCGTAGCGCTGGGGTAGGCATAGGGCAAGGGGTGGGTGTCGAGGTAAACCACGGAGTAGGCCTAGGGCCAGGAGTGGGAGCTGTGGCTAGTGGTAGGGTTGGGGGTGGGCCTATGGGTAGGGGGAGCTGTAGGGCCAGGGGTAGTGGTAGGACCAGAGGTAGTGCTAGGCGTAGGCCTAGGGCGAGGGGTATTGCTCGGGGTAGGGTTAGTTGAAGGGCTAGTGTTTGGCAGAGGCCCACTGGCAGTGTTAGGGTTAGGGCTCATGTTAAGCCTAGGACTAGTGGTAGTGGTAGGGGTTGGCCGAGGACTAGGGGTAGGTGTCACGAAATGGCTCCGGGTAGTCCTAGGACTCCGAACGGATGTAGGGCTGATTAGGGTGTGGCTAATGGTGGGTCCAGGGTGATTTCGTAGGACACGGGTTAGTGCTCTGGATATAGGTAGGGCAAGGTGTACCGGTTGGCGACGGGCAAGTGCTAGGCTTCGGACTAGAGTGAGCACTGGGCGTTGGTCTAGGGCCCGAGGTAGGGCTAGTGGGAGCGGTAGGCGTAGCGCTGGGGTAGGCAAAGGGCAAGGGGTGGGTGTCGGGGTAAACCTCGGAGTAGGCCTAGGACCAGGAGTGGGAGCTGTGGCTAGGGGTAGGGATGGGGGTGGGCCTATAAGTAGGGAGAGCTGTAGGGACAGGGGTAGGGGTAGGACCAGAGGTAGTGCTAGGCATAGGCCTAGGGCGAGGGGTAGTGCTCGGGGTAACCTAACCCTAACCCTAACCCTAACCCTAACACTAACCCTAACCCTAACCCTAACCCTAACACCAACCCTAACCCTAACCCTAACCCTAACCCTTTACCTAACACCAACCCTAACCCTAACCCTAACCCTAACCCTAACACCAACCGAACCCTAACCCTAACCCTAACCCTAACACCAACCCTAAACCTAAACCTAACCCTAACCCTAACACCAACCCTAAACCTAATCCTAACCCTAACCCTAACCCTAACACCAACCCTAACCCTAACCCTAACCCTAACCCTATACCTAACCCTAACCCTAACCCTAACCCTAACCCTAACAAGGGCACGGTGCACTGGTCAGCGACGGGTAAGTTCTAGGCC